>NC_051156.1:47352364-47630814 GCF_013339745.2 Dermacentor silvarum | reverse complement strand
GCAAAGGGCTACCTGGAAGGAAAATTAGTCACCATATTCGGGATACCGGATGCAATACAGTTGTGGTGAAACGGTCGTTGGTCCCCGACTCCAAACTAACTGGAAAATCCGCACATCCGCTTATTGGATCAGTCTACGAAGAGTTTACCAGACGCAGAAGTGTGTATTGATTCTCAGTTTTTTAAGGGACAGGTTCTTGCTGTTTGCATGGAGAACCCTTTATATGAAGTGTGCTAGGCAACGTTACCGGAGTACTTTCAGATACACCCCATATCCCGAAGCCGGAAGAGCGACCTCGGTCCGCATGATCCGCACGGATCAGGTACCCATCAGGACATAAGTGAAGATAATTTCACGAATAGAGGACGGAAAGAGAATGTGTCAGGCCGTTGTAGGAAAAGAAGACAAGCAACAAAGAGAACTGTCAGTCCATGGATTAACCATTGGACATCAGCCCGAAAGAGTTGCGGAAATTACAGATCACGATCCCACGCTAGAAACTTGTTTCGCAGCGTTGGGGAAGAAAAAAACCACATCCAAGAAATCAGCAGTCATAGAGTTTGTGCTGATACGTGATGTTCTCTTCCGGCGATACCACACTGTAGAACGGCGAGACTTGGAGCAACTTGTGGTCCCAAGGATTCCGGAACACAGTGATGAAAATGGCCCATGAAGGTCTTCTGTCTGGTCATCAGGGGCAAAGAAGGATACAGACCGTGTCCTTGAAGAATTTATTGGGCTGGTGTACAGGCGGAGTCACACGTTTTGTAAAAGTCGTGTGACATATGTCAAAGGACAGTACCAAAACACTCCGTTGGTCGAATCCCTTTGGGGAATATGCCCATCATCGACACACCATTTCAACGGGTCGCCGTCGAACATTATTGGCCCCCTGTCCCAACTCGCTAAGGGAAAAGATACGTGCTAACGAGTGGACTTTGCTAACGCGTATCCGGACGCGGTAGCATGCCGAGCATTGAGACGAGCGGATAGCAGAAGCACTGTTAGAAATGTTTCCCGGGTTGGAGTCCCACGAGAAAATAGTGAGCGGACCGTGGAAAGCGTTCACATCCAACCGTATGCAAGAACTCGGGCGATACTGTCATTTCGTCAACGTCCTACAAACTCCCTATCATCCACATGGCAAACGGACTGGTGGAAAGGTCAATGGAAACTCTCAAACAAATGGTCCGCCGCATGTGCCAAGAATGCCCTAAACAATGGGATAGATACCTGGCTCCCTTGCTTTTCGCATCCGTGAAGTTCCCCAAGCAGCCTTGGATTCTCGCCATTCGACCTACTTTACGGTCGATTCGTCCGGGGACCGATTGTCCATTCTGAAAGAACTGGACAGGCGATAACGTTGATGCGGAAACGAAGACAACTATGGCTACGTGTAGAGCGACAGGAGCGCCTGCAAAACACCTGCAAGGTAGCCATGAAGAATACAGAAGGCAAAGTCAACAAAGAAGTAAGTTTACGATAAAAAAACGAGAGTTCGACAGCTATCGCAGGTGACAAGGTATGCTGCTCCTACCATCAGATAGGGAACAAGCTGATTCTGAAGGAAGGGCCTTTCACAGTCGTCGAAAAGCTAATGAATAGACTATTGGTAGACTCGGAGGTCGAATGAGCCTATTTCATATCAAACCTCCTAAGAAATACGAGGAAAGGGAGTCCACGGCTGACGTCCTGCAACACGCCGCAGTACTGTGCAGACGGACAACACAGAAGAGCAAGAAATGCCTTTTGTTGCACTACACCAACGGGAAACATACAAGAATGTGGTAGAGCAATGACTTGATAACGAGCAGACAGTCCAGATTGATGATCTCCTGAAAGAGTTTCAAGATGTGTTTTCAGATTTGACGGGCAAGACAAACGTTGTCGAGTGCAAGTTACGCCTCCAACAGAAACGCCGGTAAATGTACGTCCTACCTATACCATTGCCATCCAAGAAGCTGTAGAACAGGAAGTCCAGGACATGCTAAAGCAAGTATAATGAAACCCTCCGACTGCCTTATCAAGCCTATCGTCGTGGTGAAGAAAAAAGACGGGAGCATGCGGCTTTGCATGACTTCGACAGTGAATCGAGGTTGTGGTTAGGACAACGAACCCATACCTGCGGTGGACATGATGTTTGCCAAAACTGGGTCAAAGCCAATACTTTTCGAAGTTCGATTTCACAAAAGGGTATGGCAGGTGCCTATGCACGAAGCATCGAAAGCCCCTCACTGCGTTCAAGCTTCTTCTGGGCTGTACCAATCAGATTTATGCCTTTCGGCATCAAGACCGCACCTGCGGTGTTCACTAGACTCATGAGACGAGTGGTTAGAAGGAATACGAACATATATCCACTATTTTGACGATGTGCTAATAGCCACACAAACCTGGGACGAGCACATTACCACTACTCACCAAAGTTCCTGACACGTGTTCGTGCAGTCATTTGACCATAAAGCCCTCAAAAAGTGAGGTTGCCTTTGCTTCGGTAAAGTTTAGGAATATCGGGAACAATTTTCCGGCCACAGTTGAGACATTAGAGAGATTCAGGCTGCAAAGCGACGCAGAGAAGAAAGAAGTTCGCTCCTTCTTGCTCTTAAGGGTTATTACAGAGATTTCATCCCAAAACTATTCTGCTGTGGCAGCACTCTAACAGAACTCACCAAGAAGCGAGGTCCGAATAAGGTATCTGGGAAGAATGCCATCAACAAGCTTTTGAAACGTTGCGACGCGTGCTATCGTCTAGTCCGGTTTTACGATCACCGGAGTTAAAAGAGCCCTGCATATTGCGCACGGACGCATCTTCGTCCAGCGTTGGCGCGTATACTGCAGCGTCAAGAGGGGTGCTACATCAGTAGCCTATGCAGCCGTAAACTCTCGCACGAGAAACCCGCTACTCAACCATCGAGAGAGAAGCTGGCACTTGTGTGGGCTATTCAAAAAGTTTCATGTGTACCTCTCGGCAAACGTTTCGTGCTGCAAAGGACACCAGCCTCTCGCTACTAAACTCTGCCAAACATATGAATAGCGAGGCTCCGCTGGAGTCTCTTGCTAACGGAATACGACTTCGTGGTTGCACATTAAGGGCGCGAAAACATAGGTGCCGACTACCTCAGCCGCGTGATCTGGACGTCTCATCCTTTTCGATTCATCATTTATAATGAACTATTTGTGTATTTTTTTTCTAAAAGTTGTTTTTTTTTAAACAACTTCTTGAGCGGGGGATATTGTGGGGAAGGACACATATTTTTTTATAATATTTTTACGTGTACTCCGAGACTTGGAGACTCAGTAGAAGTGCCTACCGAAGTGAAGAAGACGAGCTGAGGGCAGGTGGCACGGAGCTGGAAGAAAAAAAGAACAAAAAAAACGACGAAAAAAAGAAGTGCTACGTGGCGAACTGCGGAGGAGCTCGAGCGCGAAGCCACGGTGGCCAGCAGATCGGGTGCGACGCTCGGGAAGAAGAGCTCGGGCCGTGGTTCCTGCTGCGTCCGAGTGACCAAGGCGTGCCTTACCCGGGCACAGATGCGGAGGCCTGTTCCGGGACCAAGGACGAGGCCTGCTGAGCGGCTCCTGCCAGGGCGCAGTTGCCTGAGGGCTGTTCTTGGTCGAGGCCTACCGAGGTGCTGTCCGCGTGGGCCGACCCTGGGTCGCGGTCCTCGTGAGTTGCGGACGGACAACGCAGTGGTGTCCTCAACATAGCCAGGCGCCGCACACGGTACGCAGGCCGTGTGCCGGCGGCGGTTCCAGCAGCAGCAACCGTGCCACCTCTGCCTCGGCTCGCCTCGGCGACCGTACCGCGGCAACAAGCGAGTCGATCGTCACGACCGAAACCGTGAGATGGTTTTTTCGGAACTCTTGTCGCGCCGAACGGTGGTGTAGGACTGAGCGTCGCGTACATCAGTGTGCGCGTGAAACTCCTCTGTGACATTATTTTGTTTTCATTCCTTTCCTTGCCATCGTGTGTTTGAAAGAAAAACATTTTTTTTTGCCAACTGGCGTCTCTTGTGCGTTTTTCTCGTCTTAAGACACAAACAAGTGACGAACGTCCATAATCATCACACCTGTGTCTTACGGGTGGCGCGGTGGCTGCCTTTACGGGCCTGGTTGGATGCTCGATGTGCACGCACGACATTTTCTTCCCCGTGCTTGCACATAACGTCAGTATCTACGTGCCACCGCGTGACCCCTTTCCCCTTCTTGGCGGGTACGCGCGCCCCTCCGGCTTGCTCGGTCTTTATGGTTTCACTTTTGTTTTTTTTTCTTTTTCTTTTCTTCGTATCCTTCGCACTTCACTGTTTCTTTGTGCATTTTACTTTATTTTCACATGTAGTCTTTGTTCATTTACTTTACAACTCACCTACTTTCATCCTCCCTTTTCTTCTGTCTTTCACCATACCTATTAACGTATTAGTGCTCACTTCCATACACTTCACATTCATCCTCGCCCGCTGAAATGCTTTGAACCAATTTCCTCGTTCCCTTTTCTTCCACCTTTTGGATTCGTGGTGGTACACGCTTACGTGAAGTACACTAGCCCGTGGTTGTCTTCTTTTCTCTCGCCCGTTTATACCCTCTAGCATGGCTAGAAGTACTCCAGTCACTTTTTAACAGGCTAATCTGGAACACTGCCGGCAGCCGACGCTACTGTTAACGGACTACATAACACAGCACGATATCGACTTTGTCATTATTTCCGAACCTTAAACTCGAGGCAACTCCCTCCCCCACACACACTTCAAGTTCGCGCCACCTCTCCTTCCTCGCTTGGTTCTCTTAGCCCCCAAAAATGGCTACGACATTTTTCTTGTGCGCACTTCGCGATCACTTTCTTCACGCACTGCCTGGCGGCCACAATCCAGAATCTCTCCCGTAGCTCTACCACTGTGCCATCGGCGCACAGGAACCAATCCCGCTGTTAAGAACAGATGCAGCAGCGAAACTTCGAGTGCTTGCAAACGGTGCCACACAATCGTTGTGGAACACACCTAGTTTGCAACACACACGTCTGCATCGACTGGACCCTGTCTTCGAATTCGACCTCCACCTGGACTATCCCGACCCGAAACAACGGTACTATGCCGATTGTGGCTTGGTGTCGCATTTACAAAGTCGTTTGCTTTCCGCATCGGATGGGAGGATAGTGCTGCGTGTGACCACTGCGGTGACGAGGAAACAATCGAGCACGTACTGTATCACTGTCTCCAATACAGCGCACATAGGCAGTCACTCGCGACCGCGCTGGCGGATCTTGACGACCGGCCGCTTTCGGCGCAGACAATCCCCGAACGCCGGCCTATATAGTCGTCACAAAACAAGTCAGTCAAGGCACTCTTGAAGTTTTTGCGATCGAGTGGACTATCTGACAGACTATAGTGCTCACAGACGTTTCCAACCTCCTCGTTTTTTTATTCCTTGATTTTTTTTCGTGACCGCTTTTTCTCTTCCATCTTCATTACGCGTTTCATTTCTCGTTCGCCTTCCCCCAGTGCAGGGTAGCAAACCAGAATCTTTTCGGGTTAACCTCGCTGCCTTTCCCACCACGTTTCTCTTTCCCTCCAATGTTCTCTATGGCATTGTCACATGTGCCGCTCCATCTCCCTCCATTGCAATCGTAGCTAATTATACACCCCCCCCCCCGCCCACGAACCGCTCGATTCGCACTTTGATGAAATACACATCCATCTTACCCAGCTTCCCACGCCATTTGTGATCATGGCTGGAGATTTCAACGATAAACACTTACTCTGGGGTGCGGTATATAGGCGGCGATTCTCGCGGGGCGCAACTTACACAATTCGCTGCTTCTAGTCATCTCAAGGTTCTAAATGACCCCCGCTCGGCACCAACGTTTCAATCCAACTTTGCCGACAGTTGGATTGATGCTTCATTCGCCTCTGTCCCCCTTATCTTCTGCGGTTATAGTTGGGCTGCAGAGGACTGCGAAACGCTCTCCGACCATAAATTAATAAAGTTTTCTTTTTTGGACAATAAAAACCAAAGACTAAATATTAACAAAATTCCGCACATCTAAGCTCTTAGATTCGTTAGTGCAGTCCTTTTGGTTTGACAGGGTCGTAACCACGACGCTTTCTTCCTCCGACGCCGTTGATCTAATTATCTTAAAGTTTTACCTCATGTTTGACAGGCTTTATAATACTCACTCGCGTTGGGTTACACCTCAACCGATGGGTTACATCGACCTAATAACGCCTGGTGGAGGACACCTCAGCTCACTATTCAACGAAAAAGAATTCGTGCTGTCTTTACGCCGGCGTTACTAGAGAACCTCCAATCCATTACTTCGCCAGATATTCAAGGACCAATAATACGACGCTCATGCCACCTATAAAATTAATATTGACCGCGCCAAAGCTCCTGCCTCGAAATTGCTCTGTACCGACGTTTCAAAACGCAATCTTTGCGGTCTTCCTTTCGAAACCTCATATGACAAACTTCCCGTGACCAATAAGTCCCTTCTCTTCCCTTCCGGTGGCCGTTTTACGTCGAGCGTGCTTGATTCGGCCACGTTTTTACTCACGGCAGAGATTTCCTTGGACTCACCTGCAACAGATGACGACTATCATACACGCCTTCGAGCTACCACTGAAACTCCTTATCACAATCCAGTCGATGACCTTCCGTTTACTGTTGGGGAAATAGACCATGCTCTTACTTCTGGAAATATAAATGCTTCACCCGTACTTGATGATGTCACTTTGCCCATGTTAAAAACCCTTTTCGACTACCACTCGGCCTTTTTTGTCTTCCTGTTCAATCAGTGCCTCAATATATCTTACTTCCCCTCCCATTGGCACAGCAAAACCCAACCGCCCTCCCGACTCTCCTTCGTCTTATCGACCCATAGTAATGAATTCATTATTCAGGCAAAATTTTAGAGCGCTTATTAAATTTCCGCTTTTACTTGTTCTTACATTCCTCCCACCTGCTTCACAAACAATCACTTTGGATTCACCGTGGGAAAGTGCACCTATCGCCGTCTACCGCCTCCACAAGACTCTTAATTCGTTCAAAGATAAAAAAAAAACTTCATGCATTACTCGTCTCTTTAGGTTTCAAAGGCGCTTTTGACAGCGTCTGGCACCCGGTTGTGTTACATTTCTACGTTCCCATAACTGCCGCAACAACCATTATGATCTTCTGCGTTCATTCCTCCAAAATTCAGCTGGTACGTTTTGTTCGCAGGATTGGGAAGCATCTGCTAATCTCACATTGGGGAATCCCCACGGTTCACCCATCAGCCCACTTTTGTGGAATATTGTCATTTACGGCTTGCGCGAAATCCCATTTCCGCAAGATGTAATCGCTCAAGCATATGCAGAAGATACGGTGCTTGTCATTTGTGCTGCAAGTCGCTTAGAGTTTGAAGCGAAAGCCTCTTAGTCTGTAGACCTTATCTCTGCTTGGGCGTCTCGGTGTAAAGTTACAATCAGCACCAATATGTCATATTTTCTATAATTTGCCAACAGTCACTCGTCATCATCTTCATGCAAACGTCAACCCATTGTTCGTGTCAGCGGCACTACCTTTCAATCAAAAACTACCACTATAATTCTGGGCGTTATTTTCAAAACAAATCGTTCCTTTAACGATAATTTAAATTATCTCTGTGCCAAATCTGATCTTCTCTCCTCCCGTCTCCTCCTATTCATCCGCATTCATTATACGCTGTCTTCTTCTACGGTGCTTCTTCCGTCTATCACTTATGCCTCTCCTGTCTGGTGGCCGAGCTTTCCTACATCGCAGTTCAAACTTAACTTAAACTCTATCCAGCGCACTCTCCTGCTAACTATGACTGGCGCGTTTCGCACCACCCGCGCTTCCTCCATCCAGGTTCTTGCTCATACTCTCCCCCTTCCCATTGAATTGGATCGTCTTAGTTCTCAGTTTCCCCGTTTTGCTCTTAAAATCCTTACCTTTTACGTACGACCCCCTTGAGACCCAGTATCCTCTTAAGCCTTGCCTAATCCACCCCAGTCTTAAATTCCGCTTTCCTTTTCATCCTCTCCAACTCTATGAACTACGTACAGTAACATCCTTGCTTGTATATCACCTGTATACCGATAGATCCTACACCTCTTCCTCTGCTGATTCTGCTTCCGCGTTGTTTCATCCTCATGGCCATATCACTAAAATCACTAGATATAAGATCATTCGGCCCACTAGCGCCTACGCTACTGAAACTCTCGCGCTCACCTATGTGAGAGCGGAGAGGCTCTCACCTATGTCCGCTCACTACTTCACGTAACCCCACTTCATATATATTCCGACTGCCTCTCGCTTCTTTATGCCATACCTGCTTTAGGCACCACGACCACTTATGTCCACGAAATTAAACAGCTCCTCCTTTACGTAATGTCATTGCGCCGCGGCGTGTTATTCCATGTGCCCGCCCATCAGGATGTTGGCGGCAATGAACTTGATGACAGTGTCGCCAGTTCCGCCGCATCACGTGGAATTTCCAGATTCATTCTATCTACACAGGACTCCATCCAGACTAAAATGCGTGCCTCCTCGTACACCCAGAGGAGTGTTGCCTGGTAGCGTGATAGCGCGGACACGGCACTTTATCACTGGGTGCCGGATGTCCTAAAGATAGCTGCCTTCTTCGCGCCACGTAAACCACTCGCTCAACTACTTACCTCTCACGCCCGCCTAACTTTCTATTTTTTTTCTGCTTTCATTTATCTCATCACAGCAACTGTGCCTGCGGAGATACATGCACCGACCTACTTTATTACTTTAATCATTGCCCTTTAACTTCCGAGGTTGCCCGTTTAGTTAAAGAACACCGCGACTTCTCCCTTACACCTGCACACTATATTTCACTTCTAATTAGCCAACGAAAGAGAGCACTTTTATTCCGTCTTTATCGCCTCATTTCCTCTTTCACCTTCCCGGCTTCTTTTTGATTATTTTACTTTGCATTGCATGCGTCCCTTTTCTTTCACTCCCTCCCACACATATTCGTTCTTTCTCTTTCATCTCTTTGTTCAGCTTTCGCTCTTTAGTGTCTTTTGGTTACGCCGACCAAGGTGGAGCAATGCTCCCGAGATACTATTCACGGAACGACTGAATTCCATCCTCATACTTACCGTCATCATCATCATTCGCTTCAGCCCCCTGACCACGCCTTTCGGTTTCCTCATCGCTTTATTTTAGGACACATCATATTGATTGGTGCTTCTCCTGTTTCGATTTAACTTTGGCCTAGTATTCAGTTACACCCCATATTCCAGCAATCTCCCAGCACAACACCGACGTCCCATGTCCCTAGACTATGTGGGTAACCTACCCACCACCTGACCGCACCTGCCTGTCCTGTGCTATTGGTGGCCTGCCTTGCCGCCTAGGACACCTGTCTTTTCTTTCTTAACGGCCTTCTCTTTTACATTTCATCCTCTCTTTCACCATCTTTTATTTCATGCTTTTACCTAGTATCTTTTAATAAATACTCTTGAGACGCATGCCACCATGCCGATGCTGACCTTTGCTGCCTTGAACGTTTGGTGGATCGATATCCCATTTAGACATTTGGTTCAGCTATATCTCTTGTTTTTTTCTTGTCTTAATTGGCTTTTCTCTATAACCCTTTCTGGGTTTATACCCGTTTTCATTTATGTTTATTTGGTTTAAACCTGCCATATACATTTGGTGATGCAGGTTTCCCTCACTCTTATTTAGGTTTCTTGCACTTTCGAGGGGCCCAAAAACTAGCCGTAGTGGAGGGCTCCGGATAAATTTTGACCACCGGGGGTTCTTTAGCGTGCACTACAATGCAAACACACTGGCGCTCTTGCATTTGGCCTCCATCGAAATGCGGCCGCCGCGGACGGACGGACTAACGGCCGGCTTAAACAGCTCCGCTGTTAAAAAGAAGAGGCCCAATGTTGCTTCCCTGCGGTACGCCTTTAGAAATAGACTTCAGCTCCGATCAGTTTATATCGATCTCGACTACCTGTTTGTGATGCTTTAGGTATGATTTCATTGGGTAGCAGAGGATGACCACGAATTCCATAGCATTGTAATTTCTGGAACAGCTTAGAATGCTGAATATTACAAGAGAGAGAGAGACAGAAATAGAGGAGAGGAAAGGCAGGAAGGTTAACAAAACGCACGTCCGGTTTGCTACCCTGCACTGGGGAAAGGGGGTATAGGGATGAAAAGAGAGAGAAAGGAAATAGAGAGAGCACAGTTTCTCGCACATTTGAAACTTCGCACGAAGTCTACAGACGGTCGCCAAGACCTGTCGACTTGAGGTAGTGCAACAAGGCTATGGTGGCTTTCTGTGCCATCGACGCATACGGCCATGGTCCAAGGATCTTCATTTCCGAAAACGGTCGAAAGTCCAGCCGGTTCAATGCTGTCGAGAAAGCTTCACGCTTGACGTCGAACTGGGGACAGAGACATAAGACATGTTCAATTGTTTCTCTGGTTCCGCAAGAGTCCCACATGGGTGTATCCCCCATTCCAATGCGGAACGAGTAGGCCTCAGTAAATGTCACCCCGAGCCAGAGGCGGCACATTACTGTCGCCTCAGAGCGGGAAATGTTTGATGGCACTTGAAGCTTCAAGGATGGGTCAATTTTGGGGAGATGGCACTTCGGGTTAAGAGAAGACCAATATTTCAAAATATTACAAAAAGCTTTGCTAAACTCTATGTACATACCTTGCAGGACACGTTAGTTTCTAACTGGGATAGAATGAACTCTTTTTGCTTCAGTAGTGCCATTTTTGCAGACCGGTGTTTTCTGAATCCAAATTGAGTAGGTGAAATCACATTATGTTTTATTGCGATAGCAATTATAGGGACACTCCAATCGTCGGGGGCGACGTTGTGCTGCGGCACCCAATGCGTAACTTGCAACCGGGCGCACGCGGCACTGGAATCTCGCAGGCGAAAGGAGGAAAGTGGGAAGGCAGCGCGGGAGGGATGGGGTGTGGTTTCTGCTCTGCGAACTGCGTACTAGTTCTTTGCGCGGCGGCGGGCGGTCGCGTGCACTGTATCTAGAAACCGATCTGCAACACGGCTGCTACCTTTGTATGCGCTGTGCTTTCGCCGCTCAGTTTCCGTTGAAGCGATAGACCGCACGAACCTGCGCGCGCTGCTGCTGGCGCTTTGACAGCGGTTGTGTGCGGTCATCGAGTGTGATCTATTAAGGTTTGCTTGTGCGCGCTGACACCGTGCTTGTTAATTCAGTTAGTAAGCGAATGTGTCCAAGTTTACACAGTCGATAAATCTACTATCCTTACTCCGTAGCTACTAATGTGCTATCGAAATTGATTCAACGCCTTTCGGGCGAGACTGCGATGTTTTTTCGAGGAATTGGTAAAGTTGACAGTGCATAACTTTTTCTAACCATTACCTTCTAACCCCGACAAGATATCCGGTTTTAAGCATAGAATGGTATTTGCGAACGTTAGCGCTGGAACCACAACTCCTTTCCAGATTCCCTGCCCCACCTCATACTTATTGTGGCCCCACAGTGCTCTGTTTCATTACTGCTCCATTCGGCTCCCTCTTTATTTCTGGATTATATTGGTGGGTACTTAAGTAAGTATTTCCTTCGTTTATGTACACGCCGAGGTATACACCGGTGGTTTAAAATTAAGGTTTACGGAATTTTAAGGAAATTGCCTGTGGCAGGTAGCATAATTCTTGTGGTTGAGTGGGCGTATTCGGTGAGACGGACATTAGTAGCACGAGAAATCGAGCCACATATTCACGTAATTAACAAAAATGCTGTAATGAACTTCTTAGTTAAATACTTTACGACACAATTTCAATTTACGAATTGTAGCCGGTGAGTTTCCAAGCCGCATCCACTTGAAATGAATTTCGAGAATGACATCAGTTCCGAGATATTATTTCCCACAGTGTGGGACGAAATACATGGGCGTTCCAGTTACTTTTGTGCTTCAATGTGTAAAACACTATTTTGGTAAAAAAGTAAATGCAACAAGAGTGCATTTTTACGCCGAATTTGATGGCGCATATTTCCAAACTGGCATGGTATGGTATGGTACTGTATGATAAAACTTTATTAAGCTGGTGTCATTCAGGAAATTTATTCCAAGTGGATACGCTTGACAAGCTCACCAGCCACAACTTGTAATTTGCAATATTAATTACCTAAGAAGTTATTTAGAGAATTTTTTGTTAACTAGTTGAATATTTTTTTTTCATTTCTCTTGTTACTAATGTCTGCCTCTTTGATGAACCCAGCTCAACAACAATTATGCTACCTGCCACCGGTGAGTTTTTAAAATTGTGTAAAACTTAATTTTGAACAACCGGTAGATTGCTTGACAATGGGTATGACTTGCTGTTAAACAGACACCACGTAATTTCTCGTCTCTTCAATAAAGAAGATAATTCCCAGTTTATCGGGGCTAAACATGAGTTTAGATTTGTCTCGGCGTTGCCACAGACATTCGCAAGTGCCTGTAAATCTCTTGCATTGTCCGGTAGTAGCACTATGTCACCCGCATAAATCATTCCAGGGATTTTCTAATGCGACATTTGTCCATTACGCATGTAGGATGAATCAAACTCTAATTTCCTGTTTTCCAGTCGCCTTTCTATGCCCTTAACATAAAGCGTTAGCAACAATGGAGACAGAGGACATCCTTGCTTCAGTTCTTGATGAATTCCCACCACTTCATTACCTGTTTGACCTTCCCATAGAACTTGTACTCGGTGGTCGCTATATATCTTTTTCAGTAGCTCCGCGAAATCGTCATCTATGCCTTCCTGCTTAAAAATATCCCATCCTACAACCATTCCCTGTCTACGTTGTCATAGGCTCCCTTAAAATCTAGAAATGCTATCGATCCCTCTATCGCTCTGTTCTACTATCCCTCTTTCACAGTAATCGGTAGAACACGAAAGGGAAGCGTGTCTTCACAGAAGCGGTTGCATGTTTGTTTCCTGAACTCACGGTTCGCTGCAGCAAAAGGCGCACGATTTGTGGTCCAGCGACCGTGTTGCAAATCTGCTTAGCGCGCGGTGACCTGGTGGCGAGCGCCGTCCTGCTGGCGAGTGGCTTCGGCGAAGGTGCGAGCATTCTGGTCCGGCTCCGTAGTGGCTACGGCAGCTAGTCGAGCTGCGACGCCCACAGCTGCAGGAATGCCAGTGGCAGAGTTCACACCGTGCGCCGCGAACGCGCGAATGCCTTCTGCGTCACGCTGGCATGTCTCTCGCCGGAGCAAAGCAAGATTCGCCCGGCGACGTCGTTGCCTTTCTGCAGCTTTTAGCGCAGCAGTTGTTTCAGGTGGTGCCATCTCAAGCAAAACAGTAGGCGATGTACTGCTGATGCACGTTGAAGCCGCAATGCGTACGCGACGAGGGGCCACAGGCAAACCCGACGCTAACTGCCTACACGAGGCCAGAGAAGTACATGGATTTGTCTGATCTTCGTGCTTGTGGATTTGGACGTTCTTGTGGCTTTGTTTATTGCGCTTTATATGCCTTCATTGCAATAAATTTCAGAGCAATCCATGCGTTTTTGAAGTGCAGAAGACGCTGTCGAACACGCGCAGTCGTTACTAATTACAACGGTTCAGCTTGTCGAAGCGGCCAAATCGAAACGCGCAAAACGTCTCAATGCATTGGCTTGCCTGCGATAAATTCATAAGGGTGTTTTATGTCGCGTACCGTTGCATGCATCCGTGGCGTAATCAATACAGGAAAAAAATGTGTCCGTGGCGTGATGATTTAAATATCGGGCTTCTCTACTAGAGTTTCTGTGTTCGAATCATGCCATCGTAGTATTTTAATATTGTTTTTATTGTATGATTATTACTGTAAGATTACTGTACGAAACTCTATGCACGAGGCTACACTTGGTTCTTTATTCTATGGCTACAGCGCGTTGGAGCCTCCGCTACGCTGTGACTACCGAGGCGCTCCCTGTCGGCGCTTCTTAGTGTCACAATGCAGTACTTCGCTTCACTGTTCCTAGATGGCGGCGCCGGAGGCGACGTTCACATCCATTACGTCCGTTGCCGGAAATCAGTCGTGAAACCCGGAAAAAGACACTTTCGTGTTAAAATACACCGTTATAATTACTAGGCTTTTCCCGGCAGCATCGGCTGTAAGTTATTTCCCGTAAAAGTTACAGACGTCCGTAATGTAATTCCTCATCACTGCAATGACGCACCGTCGTATTCACAGTAATTATGCGTAAAAAATACAGACCTCTGTAATTTCATTCCAAGGCACCGCAACAACACGCCGTCGCATTTACAGGAATTTCCGGTAAAATATACTATAAAGCGCTGTGTCCAGTGTGCCTTATCTCGTGTCGTGCGTGTCTTCGCTCTGAAAACTAATAAAATATACTGGCTTCTGCAATTTCGTTGTGCGGCATCAAGATTATGTGCCATCATATTTACAACAATTATTGCAGTTTTCTTTTTTTTTTGTAAATTCTGACATGGTAGTACTCAATAAACAAGGAAACTGCTGCATTTATATTGCCAAGGGAAACAGTATAAATGAAAGTATATTTACAGACAATATACAGTGAGCTGTAGCACTGCCAAGATGGCGGAAATACATTTTTTTTTTCAGTCGTTGTTTTCTTCATCGCAGTGGCCAGCGTCGTCTTTGTCACATTGCGCGAAGCCTTGTGACAATAACCTCCGGCCGGAAAAGCACCGACCCGGCGCCTAAGACAGGGTAGTGGCCAACGTCGTCTTTGTCACATTGCGCGCAGTCTCGCGACATTAATCTCCGGCCGGAAAAGCGCCGACCAGGCGCCTGAGACAGGGTAGTTGGCGAAAGGAATAGCTTGAGGCGGTCCACGTGCAGTACGTCTGATGAAGGAGAAGACGTGGTAGGATCGAGCGGGGCTATTTTGTAAGTAACGTCTGTCGATTGTCGCAGGTCCCGAAAAGTTCCAAAATATCTCCAAAGAAAGGCCAACGCGTCGAGACGGGGACCAGAGAAGGACAAGGTCACCCGCACTGAAGCGGGCGTCCCAGTGGTGGGCGTCGTACAACAACTTCTGCCGTGACTGCGACGAATAGAGGCGAAGACGGGCAATGTGACGTGCCTTTTCTGCTGTAGCAATGGCCTCGCGAGCGTACTCAGTAGGCAGTGCGGCAGGGTTTGAAATAAGTGTGTCAAAAGGGAGCTTTGGTTCTCGTCCGTATAGAAGATAGAAGGGAGAGTAGCCGGCGGTGTCATAGCGTGAGTATAGGCAAAGGTGACAAAAGGTAGCGCAGTGTCCCAGTCATGGTGATCAGACGAAACATACATACAGAGCATATAAGTGATAGTGCGTTTCAGACGTTCAGTAAGACCGTTTGTTTGAGGGTGGTACGCAGTCGTAAGTTTGTGTTTGATGGCACAGGAACGAAGTAAGTCTTCGATGACTTTAGATAAGTCGCAACCCCGGTCGGTGAAAAGCTGACGAGGAGCGCCGTGATGTAAAATCACGTCTTGCATCAAGAAGTCGGCGACGTCTGTAACGCAACTGGTCGGGAGAGGTCTTGTGATAGCGTAATGGGTCGCATAATCTGTAGGAGCGGCAGTCCATTTATTGCCAGCGGCAGAGAAAGGGAAGGGGCCGAGAAGGTCGAGGCCAACACGAAAAAATGGGCTCGGCTGGTATGTCAACAGGCTGGAGGAGCCCAGATGGAGGAAGAGCTGGCCTTTTCCGGCGTTGGCACAACTCGCAGGCAGCGACCTAACGGTGAACAAAACGGTAGAGACCGTGCCAGAAAAAGCGCCGCCGTACACGGTCACACGCCCTGGAGACCCCAAGGTGGCCGGCTGTAAGGGCATCATGCAGTTTCTCGAGTACGGTCGCCCGAGATGTGCGGAAACGACGAGTTCCTGCCCCTCGGGGTGCTTGTTCTGGCGATATAATGTGCCATTTACAATGACGAATATGTAAAGTGACCGGTCCATTAAGCCAGATCTGCAGGCGGTTTATGAGGTCATTTAGAAACGTGTCCCGCCGTTGCTCGCCACCAATGTGGCTCCAATGTGGCTGAACGCGGAGAGCGAGAAAAGGCCGGTCGGTGTATCCTCCGTGGTAGCATCTGGGGCGGCAACGTGGTGCCGAGACAAGCAGTCGGCGTCCTGGTGTAGTCCGCCGGACTTGTACGCCACAGTATACGTGAATTCCTGGAGACGTAGAGCCCAGTGACCTAGATGTCCAGTGGGGTCCTTGAAGCTCGAAAGCGAGCACAGAACGTGGTGGTAAGTGGTAATAGTAAAAGGCCGCCTGTATAAGTAGGGGCGAAATTTGCTAACTGCCCAAACAAGAGCGAGGCACTCGCGCTCGGTAATGGAATAATTGCGCTCGGCAGGGGAAAGAAGGCGGCTGGAGTACGCTATAAGGTGATCATAAACACGTTTTACGTGGGCTAAAATTGCGCCAATGCCATAGCCACTCGCGTCTGTGCGTACTTCAGTTGGAGCGTTGGCATCAAATTGGGCGAGAATCGGTGGGGTAGTGAGCAGCGTAATAAGGTGTAAAAAGGCTGTGGCTTGAGCGCGACCCCACAAAAATGGCGCGTGTTTACTAAGAAGATCTGTTAGAGGACAGGCTATGTCTGCAAAATTTCTGATAATTCGGCGGATATAGGAGCACAAGTCCGCAAAGCTCCGAACATCCTTGGCACAAGTTGGTACAGAAAACTCGATGACAGCACGAAGCTTTGAGTGATCGGGATGGATGCCATTTGAGTCGAGTAAATGCCCGAGGATGGTAATTTGGCGGCGACCGAAGTGGCACTTCGAAGAATTAAGTTGTAGCCCAACCGCCCGAAACACCGATAGGATGGATGGAAGACGTGTGCGGTGTGTGGCCAATGTCGGGGAGAACACGATCACGTCGTCCAGGTAGCACAGGCATATAGACCATTTAAAGCTGTGCAACAGCGTGTCCACCATTAACTCGAATCTGGCCGGGACATTGCACAAGCCAAATGGCATAACTCTAAACAGATAGAGGCCGTGAGCTGTAACAAATGCTGTCTTTTCACGGTATCTGTCGTCGATGGGGACCTGCCAGTAACCAGAGCGCAGGTCGATGGATGAAGAATAGGTCGCGCCGTGAAGGCAATCCAGAGCATCATCAATTCGTGGAAGAGGATAGACATCCTTCTTGGTGATCTTATTGAGATGCCGATAATCAACGCAGAATAGCAAACTGGTGTCCTTTTTACGTAAGGCAACAGGGGAAGCCCACGAACTCGCGGACGGCTCAATAATGCCTTTTGAAAGCATCTTGTCAACCTCTTGATGAATGACTTGGCGCTCGGATGGTGCCACGCGTCAAGGTCGCCGATGAATCGTAGGCCCATCACGAGTATGTATGTGATGTTTGACGAGAGAGGTTTGAACCTAAGGGACGGCCGTCCAAGTCGATGTCAAAGTATGTGATGAGTAAATGACGGAGGTCGCCTACTTGCGAGGGCAGAAGGTCCGGGGCAATCATCTTTGTGATATCACTCTGTACCGACGGAGAAGTGGGTGCGTCGGCGGAAAGAATTGATGACGTAGGATCAGGTGACAGTGATGAAATATGGCACTCATCATATGGGTACAAAGTGGCTAAAAGTAAGCCTTGGGGAAGAACTTGAGGACAGAGTCCGAAGTTTAAGATGGGCAGCCAACTATGGTTGGGCTAAACAGTCACAACAGTGTGGGGAAAGGAAACGTTGTGCGACAGAAGGACACTGGTGGACGGAGTAACCACATAGTCACCATCCGGTACACTGGGGAAGGGACCAGCGACAATACAGGTGATTGTTTGTCGCGGCAAACAAACAAACTTGGGACAGGAATGGACTGCGCCAGGAACGTCTGGGGATGCGGGGAAGTCAAGTTCAGCGAGACCGGTCGAGCAGTCAATTACAGTGGAGTGGTCAGTCAAGAAATCGCGCCCAAGGATTACATCATGAAGGCAGTGAGGAAGAACATGAAACAACACGCAACTGTGGCGGCCAGCGACGCTCACGTGTACGGTGCACATTTCGAGCACAGCCGGAGTTCCGCCGTCAGGGACACGCACAACGCGGGACTCTAGAGGTGTTAGCAGTTTGTTTAAGCGTTCACGGACATCAGAGCTCATGATACAAATATGTGCACCGGTGTCGATAAGGACAGTGACGGGTAGGCTATCTACTTCTACGGCAAGTGGGTTCTCGTGCGTGGCAAGGTTAAAGGAGGCTTTGCAGGTCGTGGGTCCAATGCAGCGTCACCTCCGGAAGCTGATTTGCTCAGTTTTTTCTGGAAAGTGCGGCCACAGGGGTGCGGCGATGAATAGCGGCGGGGCAGAGGTGACCGGGAACGACAATCGTGCGGAGAAGGTGAACGGATGGAGCTGCAGGCTGGTGCAGGAGCATCTCGGAGCGGAGAGTTGTTACGAGTGGGAAACTGCAGGGGCCGATTGTCGTCGTGGCAAATATAAAAAAATGAGCGAGGAGAAGAAGGTTGGCGATACCGGCAGTGACGTGAAATATGTCCAACGCCATGGCCATGACATATGGGCTTATCGTCCTGGTTTCTCCACTGGGCCGGATCATGATAGCGGTGCAACGTTGCTGTATTTCTATAATGCGGAAGAACGGAACCTACCCGAGGGTGAGGCAGGGATGCAACAGGCTGGAGTCCTACGTTAGCCAGCTCTTCCCTAACGACCGGTTGGATTAAAGAGACTGTCGGTCGAGAATCGTTGGAAGGGCGTGCGAAATAGGACGGTGGCTACGCAGCCTCAATTTCACCATGTACGATGCGGACAAGGCTGTCGGTGGTCCGTTGCTGATTGGGCGGCTGAACGTCCGAGCAGGACGATGTAGCGACCGTGTTAGGAAGCTCCATGAATTGTTGGGCAATGCGGCGATTCTTCAGTTTTTCAAAGAGCCTGCATTCCTTGATAATGTCTTCAACGGTCGAGCAGTCATTAAAGACGAGCAAGTTGAACGCATCATCAGCTATGCCTTTCAGGACGTGCCTTACTTTGTCCGCCTCGGTCGTGGTGGGATCAACTCGGCATGCAAAGGGCGATAACGTCAAGGATGTATGAAACGTACGACTGCGTGGGAGATTGAGCGCGACAGGAGAGATCTTTCGAAGCGGCGAGCTGGCGGCCAATTGGTTTCCCAAATAGGTCACGAAGCTTCTGCTTACAGACGCGTAGATCTCAGATGGTCATCTCAGTTTCGTGAGTGTCAAGCCAGACGCGCGCTGTCCCACTGAGGTAGAAAGCCACATTGGCGAGTGTCACTGCCGGGTCCCACCGATTGTTCGTTGTGACGCGCTCGTAACTCTCAAGCCAGTCATCGACGTCGATGTTGTCGGTGCCGTAAAAAGAGCTAGGTTCGCGGGGTCGGATCAAGATCACCGGCTGGGGTGGCGATGTTGCGATTGACGCAATATCCCCGTCTGTTGATATGGTGGAACTTGCCAGGACACGTCCGCTGCGGAGTTCCGTCTAGAGTAGTACCCAGCACATCCACCAAAATGCCACGGGAAACGGTATAAACGAAAATTAATTTACAAACTGTTTACAGCGAGCTGGAGCACTGCCAAGATGGCGGAAAGACAATCTTTTTGATCGTCGCTCTCTTCATCCCAGTGGCCAACGTAATCTTTGTCACATTGCGCGCAGTCTTGTGACAATAATAATTATTACTTGAGTATCTCGTTTACTTAAAAAGTGTCATTTATTACCCTTGCGAAAGGGTATTCCCGCTTTACTAACTATCCATCACTGTACACTTTACTAGTTACACATTTCATCTGAAGCAAGAAAGATTAAACACATGCTGAACAAGGTGGCTGGCAGTAAAACCAGAGCAACAGCTCATGCCAACATGAATGCATATTAGCACTTATCTGAAGTACACTAGAAGTCTTCGTAGGTCTATAAACAAGACAGGGCACAGCGTAAACAAATAAACTAGGCGAATCGGTAGAGATAATTATGAACAATTGTAATTGTTTAGTGTTAGGCTACAGTAAATCAATAATACCGATATCTATGACTAATAAACTATGTTCGAGTATGCATTTAGAACAATCTATAATATACCGGGTCATACCCCGGAAGCAAGTAGTTCAAAAATGCCTTAGTTTCTTGCTCTTTATTACGAGCAGTTCTGCATTTATAAGACCCTACAACAAGACTGAACAAGGATCCAAAACGTCTTTTTATTTCTAACTTTTAAGGTCGGCGTACAACTTTCAACCACTTACAATGTCTCCTCCCGACCAGATTGGTTCCCGTCAATCTATTGATTTCATAGACAAAAAGAAAAGCGAACAGAAATCTTGATATGTATACGCCCTACATACTACCTGCAATGGACACGTGAACAAGCACCATATCCTGAATGCGTGCCGTTTGCTTCATCGCAGATACTGCTGACAGAAATCACTATGTTAAATAAGTGAGAACGTAGAAAGTAACAGGTTTATCGCACAAAAGAAGTTTGCTGGTTGTGATGAAAAGAGACATTAGGAGAAGAAGGCCGGGAAAAGGGGCTGGGCGTTCACTGCGCATGCGGCTGGAATCGCCTGGAAGATTACCACAGTGCTTTCTTTGACACGCTTTCACTGCGGTTTCCTGTAAGCTAGCAAAGACGATGGCCCGTCACGGTACCCCATGAGTGGCGGAAGGGTGAAGAGATCTGTGACTGCGCCATAAAGCTTGGGTGCGTTTGCATAACATCATTGTTTCTCACCAAAACGACAACGGGGTGAGATAATGAGTTTAAAAAATGGCAGTTTCGTTGGAAGGTAGGAAATGTGTTGGTAAGCCTTGCACTTGAGCTACACGAACTGTGTTCGAACTATAACTGGGTGCGACAAGTTGGCGCGACACATCAGGCAAGACAACTGCTGCAGGGCCTACGGAACAGGGCCGTGGCGGCTGCCACGCGTTTCACAACGCTGACCTGATGGGGAGCGCGGCCAGTGGTATTGGAAGCGTCATACATCGATGATGGTGTACTAGGTAAGACCTACAGGAGACCGGCGGGGTAAGCCAACGCCCGTTGTAATATGAGATAATCTTAGCTTAACGTTCACTGTCCATTCGGCTCAGACTCGTGCATGCCCGTAGCAGGTCAGCAGAGACGCTAGTGTGCATATAATCTGCGTGCGCTCAGCGCCTGCATCAGAGAACGGAACGCTGTCCTTGCTCCATCAATGAGCCACTTGAGCGGAGCATTGACATTGCGTCAACATCCCTTCGTAGTTTTTGCAGCTAAACGCGCTCCGTATCTCCAGACGCAATGTAACCTTCCACACGTGAGTCGCGCATGCGCCATTGAGAGTGGGACAGCACATCGGCGGTAGTGCCAACGATGGAATGCGCCTCGAGCGTTTACATTATTGCTGTCACAATAAAACGCTGAATAATATAAACTGTCTACTTGTGCAACATAGGTAACTGTAGATGAAATGACCTATTCATTGAGCCAGAGTGGGGCGACTGTTGTAATTAACTAATTTTATAAGTGCGGCTATGGCTCCCCTCCCGAGTTTTCCTGACCAAGGGATTACGCTTGCTGAATCAACTAAAGGAAGCTAATATCTGACGTTCTATTTCTCCCATTGAAGAAAGGTATATTATTCGCACGCTCGATAATGTGCTACTACACCGCACATAGCAGAGGACTACGAATAGATAAGAGTCTGCTAATTCGAGAATGTTACGTATTTGTCGACGACAAATGCCACTTGAATAAAAGATTGTTCAACTTTACAATACAGATGTAAAACACTGGCAATAAATGGATCTTAACTTAAAATTCCAGTCAGGCGTTCAGTAACATGAACTCATTAGCCGGTGTCTGCAAATTTGGTGCCGTCGGCAGTACGTAACCGGAACTTCGCTACTCTTGCATTGTCTTGTACTGATGTTTTACCATTCACTCCGCTGGCGGTGATGGAGCGTACAAGGCTGAACGATACAACATCGGAGCGTTCAAGGTTGCCCCTTCTCCGCTACCGAGTCGTTCGAGTGGCGTGTGACGGCACGCGCGTTCGCTTCACTTCATCGTAGTTCTGCATCCAAACTGTGTCTTCGTCCCTCACGCCTCTGCAAGAGGTGTACCTGAAATTGCGGATTCAACGCAGTTCTCCATACCACGTGAAAAATAAGAGCGGAGTTTAGTTGCGCGTAAGTGACGCTCAACTAAAGCTGTCGATTACTTCGAGGCCGACACTGAAGCCATTCACTGACGTGGCACAACGTGGCCAATTTGTTGCGTTCCAATAATTTTCCACATAGGTCAAGTGAAACAGATACATGTACTGGCTTAACTGATGAACAAGTGCGCACGTCAGGGCTACCATCTTTGCCCAGGCCACAGGATGATGACCCTGAGATACCCGAAACAAAATTAAGGGGTTTTACGTGAGAAAACGTTGATATCAGTTTGGGGAATGTCATAGCGTTAGACTCCAAATTCCTTTTAAGCACCGCGGTATTTGAACGTGTTTCTAAATGTGGGTACGCCAACGTTGTTTCACTTCACACCCGTTGAAATGCAGCCGTCGCGGCAGGGGTCGAACCGCCGACCTCGAGCTCAGCAGCGCAACGCCATAGAAACGGGGCTACGGCGGCGGGTCCACGAGATTCTACGAACGCCTACTTTTGAAAACAGAAAATCAAGAATTACTGGATTTTGCGGTAACCACGGCTCCTTCACCAGTTCACACGTGAAGCATTCCCGGAAAGACAACACGCTTTGACGGGCTTCGTTATATTCAGGGTAACACAGTCCACCTGCAGTGCAAGCGCTGCGGGAGCCCCAAGGTTTACGCTGATAATATATGAGCCTGTCCACATTCACAGTCCTGAGAGCTTATTGTCGAAACAACTCACAGCCTTCATCCCACGTGCCCCAGGCGCTAGCTCGCTCACTGTCTTGCCCTCTCTGCAAACATTCAGGAAACCTTGGCATCCCATATTCGCGAAGCCTTGGAGCCACAATGAGCCCGACTAGGTTTTCAAGAAAGATGTTTATCCTCTTGTAGTGTTCGACCAGCTTCAAGGGTGAATTATACGGTAATTATTTTCGAACAGGAAGTTTATGTTGCACTTGATAAGAAACTTCAGTGTGTTTCGTTAAAAGCAGTTGCGCTTGTGTGGTACTGTGTCCCATACTGGATGTGGCCTCCTATGGTAGCAATTCTTAAAGGCTTAAAAATTGAGAAGCGCAGCAAGAAATTTGTAAATACTAACTAAGCTTAGCAGCACAATAACATTCACTGTTCTTCACCCGCCGTGGTAACTTGGTGGCTATGGCATTTCGTTGCTAAGCCCGAGTTCGCGCGATCAATTCTGACCGCTGTAGCCGGGGTTCGATGGGGATTAAAAAAGCAAAGAAAAAAAAACGGACATGTACTTGGATTCAGGTGCACGTTGCAGAACGTCTGGTGGTGGAAAAACCGTTCTGAGTCCGCCACTACGGCGTTCTTCATAACCATATCATGGTTTTTGCTCGTAAAATGTCAGAATTAAATGAATAACCATGATTGTTTTAATCACCACGTAGTGAAGCAATGTTTCTGCCACGACGCGCCGCGTGGAGGCTCAAACAAGAGAGCCACGGACAAGCGACACACACGAGCTGACAAGAGCAAAGGCTGGTGCAGCAAGGCCCCCTTCCTATACACCGCTTTGGCGACGCCACTAACGTTAGTTACGTCGCCACTAACGCCAAATTTGAGTTGTCATTTACTCTCTCTGATCCCGGCAACCACCCGGGGAGCGTGCGACGCTAGCGCTGCCTGATTACGAAAGCGTTGCGATGAACGTGTTAATTAAAAGAACTCGAGCATGTTCGCAAACCTCTGGGGACAAATACGGGTGCGCGTTGACAGAGCGCATCCATACTCGTAAATTGCGCAACCGAATAGCACTGCTGGGGAACGACTCATATTTCTGTGTTGGTACGTTTTCCCGAAAATGAAATCATTGGCCTGCTTCGGTCTTGGGCTAAGCGAGTTCACGTCGTGCCCACCTCTGCGCACGCGTTTATCACATTGTCGGCTGCGTTGTACTACAGACTCAAGGGCTACCTTTATTCGTGTTTAAATCTCAGATGTGGATGGGCTTAGCGGTCGTTTCATAAACGACAGTTCGAAAAAAAAGCGGGGGGGGGGGGGGGCGGAGGATTGCGAGAGCCAACGTACAAAACACAATACGAAGAATGTTGATGACGCAACTGCAGATACTGTGGCTCTCCACTCTTCGTGTGGTGTGTTGCGCTTTGTTCCGCATTTTCGGAACGAACGGTTACCAAGCAACCGAAATGTCCACTTTATGAATATCAGAAGGCAGAACCCATCTAGCCAGATGTTGATGTTTCCTGGCCGTGTTAAGTGCTCCCGTGTGAAACATGTTCATTTACTACCAAACACCTTCCGTCATGTAGGTGAACCTGCCCGTGCTGGCGTCCTAATGGCCACGCACCAAGCTCTTCAAGCGTTGTGTCTTCGAATAGTAATGATCATTTCGCGTAAGCTTCGCAAAATATCAAAAAGCCAGGCAGTGATGTGGCATTGCTCAACTGCAAACCGCCTTTTTTTATTTAGTTCGGCAGGATTTTCATTTGCCTTTGACAGTGCGAGTCTCGTTCACGTGAATCTCCAGAAGTGCGAACTTCGACTGTTTGACAAAATGGATGTCCAGGTGTCTAGTTAATAAAGTGCTGTAATTTGATTTTAATTATTATGTTTAGGGCATGAATTCAAATTGAGCAATTAAAATTGAACTGTATTGAAACCATCTCGGCTTAAGATATATTGTAAGACCATCAGCACTTCTCAGACATACGGCCGTGACGCTCGTTGCGACGAAGTGCAATGGCGTTCCAATTACCAATTCAAAAATGTGCCCATCAAGTTATTCCGAATAATCTTAGCTGCAATGCGAATGTACATTGTAGCACACTTTGAGGTCAGATACTCGGAAGTGAAGCGAGTCTTAATAGTTGTGTTAAGAAAGAATGATTTGCCACCTTGAATCGCCACCTAATGGCGTTCACGTCCGCGCATGCGTGGCAGTGGTGGCACCGGCCGTGCGGAGAAAAGAAAAAAGACCCAGAAAGCTCCTTTTCTTGCCTAGCGTTCACCGCTAGCGCTTCCTGGTAAAGATTACGGTTGCATAATCTTCAGTTGCCGCGAACCGGCAACTGCAGCTTATGCAACCATGTGTCGCGGCAAACGCCTATGCAGGGATGCAACAGATTCGACTAAGCGAAGGATCATACAAGGTGGTGGCATATATGGCGGCCCCCGATAACACCTGTAAAGGAGTCATACGAGGCGTGGACGCCGGCATCAGCGAGGCCCAGCTCCAAGCGATTATTGTCAACCAGCGAAATCCAAAGGCCCTAGAAGCCAAGAGGATCAAGAACGCCACAACGGTAGTAGTGCCTTTAGACGGCATGAAGGTGACAAACTACGTCATGTGCGGCGTCAGCTTGCTACACTGCATGCTCTACAAGCGCCAAACCACTGTGTGTTACGCGTGTGGAGGTCTAGGCCACAGTGCCGATGTTAGCCCTAAACCAAACAAGAGGGTGTGCAGAGGCTGTGGACTCGCCTACACATCCGAAGATCACCCGTGCTCACCGAAATGTGCCCTATGCGGAGGACCACATCCTATGGCGGACAGAACGTGTAAACAACGCCTTGAAGTCCCTCACGTCGTGCGACGGAGAAGACGGCGCCGAAAGCGCGCCAAAAAATTACTCAATCTCCCGCTAAAGGGAACCATGCGTCGATGCGAAGCAGCGGGGAGTTAGTTAGCTTGAGCGGGAGATGGTTTCGCGGTAGCGGCCCGAGCGCTCATCCCGGCGCTGCACAGGAGAGAGAATGAGGCGCGCACGCTCCGTCATTTTGACACCGCTGAACTACCGTGGCGCCCCCAGCGCAGTATGCAGCTGTCGCACCACCTGTCGGGTGCGCCGCTCCGGACTCCTAGAGGAGAGAAAGGGGGGAGCGTAGGAGAGGAGAGAGAGGCGGAGGGGACGCGCATCCGCTGTGGGAGTGTGGGATGTGGGCGCCGCTCCGTAGAGGATTCCTAGAGGAGAGAAAGGGGGGATCGTAGAAGAGAAGAAAGAGGGGCAGGGGACGCGCATGCGCTGTGGGGGTGTGGGACGCCGCGGGAGGGACGGACACAGCCCCCGCCATAAGTTGCTTCGCATCTAAAAGACTCAAGAACAGCAAGCCCAGAAGGGCCGGTCACGTGATTCCAGCGTGGCAAGTGCTCCCAGGTGGCGTCGCTCCGTCACGCCAGCTGGCTGCCGGCGCAGCTCTCGCTCTCGCTTCAGAAGGCGCTCTCACTCGCGAGTGCGGATACAGGAAGAGCCTACCTGGGCGGATCGTGCCAAGCCAAAGCCAGCGGCGCCGCCACCAAAGGTAACGCAGGTTGCATTGCCTGAGCATAGGGAAGGCCCCAGGGTAGCTACATTTATCCAAGAGAATGCTCGCCTGAAGGCCGAGCTTCAACAGATGAGGGCTGACTTTGAGTCGCTCCGCAAATCTTACTCCTCGCCGGGCGAGAGACAGCAGATGCCCCCACCAGGGGAGGCACAGGCGCGCTCGGGTAAGCGTAGGGCCTCGACACCACAAGGGGAGTGGGACTCTATGGAGACCGAGTCCAACAGCATGGCACTAGAAAACATGGAGCAATCGAATAAACAACTTGCTCATAGCATGACTACCCTACTTAAAAAAGTGTCGTCTCTTGAAAGTACGCAGGCAGCGCTAGCTACGGCACGCTCGCCTCCGAAAGGCCCGAGCATTGCACATTCACCTTCAGGCGCGATAGCAGTGAACCCCATAAGGGAGTGGCTAATTGAGAGCAGTAATCATGGCGGGCAAAGCTAATCAGCTAGTCATATGGCAGTGGAACTGCGCGAGTTTTAAATGGCGCAGGGCTCCGCTGCAGCAGTTTGTCGTTTTAAGGCGGTCAAGCCGCACGTAATTATATTACAGGAAACTCTCCGTGATGGGCTAACCTTCCCGGGCTATCGAGTCGTCTCGGTGCGCAAGGAGGGGAAGCGCGTTTGGCAACCTTGGGTGCAAGAAAATGCTCCTTTCAAGAACACATATTGCAACTGGGCAAAACGAGGGCTTAGGCGATTATGGTCGAAATCATACCCAACAGCTGGCTCAAAAACAGCGTTTTCATCCTGAATGTCTACAGCTCGCCGTCAGACAACAGGCAGGCGTTCGCTTCAATCATGGGAAAAGTGGCGGCTCTGGCCAAGGGAGCCCCCATCGTGGCAGCGGGAGACTTTAATGCTCCGCACGACGCTTGGGGCTACCATAGGCAATCCCCCAAGGGTAACAATCTGCTAAAGGCGGTATCCAACTGTTCACTGGCACTTATTACGGATCCGCAATACCCGACGAGAACTGGCACGTCGGTGGCCGGAGACACAACTCCGGACTTGACGTTCGTCAAGAACGTCCCAGGGGCAGAGTGGCAAAATTTGCAAGAGAATCTAGGTAGCGACCACTTGATATTGGTTCTTACTCTAGCATTCAATGCAGCTCCCCTCAGAGAACTTAAAGTGGTGGACTGAGATGCCTTTCGGAAATTGCGAAAGGAGGACCAGGATGAATACGACAGCTTAGACAGCCTCTTTGCAAGGCTCAAGGAGGATGCTAATGCTGCGACCAAGGTTGTGAAAACGGACCTGAGGGTTGATCGGATGAATGCGCGTCTCGCGGACCTCTTAGAGGCCAAGAATTTCATCCTAGCCCGATGGAGGACGCAAAAATTTAATCGCAGACTTCGAAAGAAAATTGCGCAGCTGAATCACGAGATTGAAGCCTACTTTATTGAACTGTCGAAACAGTAGTGGAACGAAGTGTGTTCTTCAGTTGACGGACAGATGAAAGTGGGAGGCCAGTGGAAGCTCCTCAAACAATTAATTCATGAGTCGCAGTCCAAGGATAACCATAGATTGGCTATTGACAGAATCGTTGATAGCCAAAGGGCGAAAGGGGTGTCCGAAAAGGCCCTCCTGCAGGGGTTAGCGGACAGATATCTTCCGCTGGGCCCTTCCGGGGACGCCGATTATCTTCGTTACTGGCGGGGACTGGCTGAGAAGGTGGACGCAGCTTTCACTGAACCCGAAATTCGGGAGGTCCTCCATGAGCTCAATGGGTGCTCTGCACCGGGCGCAGATAGGATCTCAAATAAGCTCTTACGTAACTTGGACGGTAAATATATCGAGAAGATCACTGAGGAAGTCAATAAAATCTGGGAGACGGGCCTGGTCCCCGAATCCTGGAAGACGGCCTCGGTTGTGCTCATCCCATAGCCAGGCAAACCTCTAGCGCGGGAGAACATGTGGCCCATCTCGCTTACGTCCTGGGTGGACAAGGTGGCTGAACATGCGATTCACAAGTGGGTATCCCGGTACATAGAATGCAAAGAACTATTTCTACACAATATGCTAGGATTCAGACCTGCACTATCCACACGGGATGTCATTCTCCTTATCAAGAGAAAAAATATTGATAACTACACCAGGTATACTAGAGGAATACTAGGTCTATTCCTGGCCAAACCTTTTGACAATATCTTGCACAAGTTTGTGCTTGAGGCGGTCTCGGATATGGGGCTGGGACGACGTTTCCACGCATACGTTGGCTCCTTTCTCAGGGATTACATGGCTATCATCAAGATCGGTCAAGTCAAATCCGAGGAATTTACCTTTGGAGCGAGAGGCACACTACAAGGGGCAGTGATATCTCCTCTACTCCTCAAAATTGCTATGAAGGGCCTCTCGGAGCGACTCGCCATGGTACGCGGGACTAACCATGCATGCCCTTTACGCGGACGATATCACCGTTTGGTGCATGGGAGGGTCCAACGCCGGGGTACAGCAGGCGCTTCAACAGGCACTAGAGATCACGGAGAACTTTCTAGTCTGTTCGGGCCTGAGCCTATGACCGGCTGAGTCCAAATTATAACTGTACAGACCCACCCGAGAAGGGGTCAGGAACCTCACTTCTTTATATCAGATTCCCATAGTTGTATACACACGGGATAGGCTGACGATCTCCAGGGTTGACTTCATCAGGATCCTCGGATTCCTATTAGAATCCAAGGGGGGCAACTCACAGACTATAGCCGCATCACCTCCAAGACGGAGAACATGCTTAGGCTCATACTCAGGGTCTCGAACCGCAGGGGAGGACTGAGCGAGAGCAATCTCCTTCGGCTCTACCATGTGTTTCTCGTGAGCCACATTAATTACGTCGCTTCGGCACTTCACTGGTGCAAAAGGCAAGAGGCAAAAATAGATGCACTAATGCGCAAAAGTATAAAGCGAGTTCTAGGCTGGTCTATCACCACCAGCACCGAGAAGCTTATACAATTAGGCATGCATAACTCCTTCTCGGAGGTGATTGAGGTCCAGCAGATGGCTCAGGTCGTGCGTCTATTGTCCTCGCGGGCTGGCCGGCGCATCCTGGAATCCATAGGCTGCGGTCTTACGGAGACTAACGACCGTAAAGTGACTCTACCGTCCTCAATCAGAGGTACGTTTACGGTAGCTCCACTTCCAAGAAATGTCCACCCGCAATACAATGTAGGGCGCCGCATAGCTCGGGCCCGTTTTTCATTTACATCGGTTGCAGATAGTCGGGATCTCGCAGCCTTTGTCGATGCAGCCCAGTACGGGCGTTCCGATTGCTTCGCAGTGGTTTCGGTCGACCACACTGGCAAACTCCTATGTTTTGCCTCGGTTCGAAATGTTTCGGCAACGGTGGCTGAGCAAATGGCCATCGCTACAGCAATCAAGGACCTGTCGCGTCCAAATATATTCACAGACTCGCTGTTCGCAGCTAGGGCTTTCGCCTCGGGCTCGATCTCGCGGGATGCAGCGGCCATCCTCGGCAGCGAGGGGGCTGCCAGGTTTTACACCATAAAATGGTTCCCGGCCCACATGGGGTCCAAAGTACATCCCGATGTTCCCAACGCCAATGAATTTGCCCATGACCGTGCTTGAGGTTTCGCTCACCGCGGCGGTCCTGGCGGATTCGAAGGCGGGGACGCCGTGAGGTACAGGGACTCGCTCCTTACTTTCAACGAGATCTTGACTCATTATCATCTTTCTCGGAGGGCTTTTCCACTTCCTCATCCTAGACTCACTCGTTCGTTATCGACGGCTTTTAGGATGCTCCAAACGGGGTATTTGCCTTCTAGGGGCAGATTTATTCACGCATTTCTACATGGCAGACGAATATACTAACACACACTGTGCAGACTGCAATGCAACACTTGACTTAGAAGATATTCTCTGGTCGTGCAACCGAACCAACGGAAATTTAGATAAGGATCGGGACAGGCTAAAGGCCGCGATTCGCAGCCCGGACCTGACCTAGCAACTATGGGCCGTCTAGCAAGCCCACGAGGTGGCCAAACGGCTGTGCCTGCCGGTCCCAACGTGGGAGTAGTCCTCTTTGTGAGGCAACTCACAACTTGCAGGACCTGATAAATGTTTTCCTTCCTTCCTTCCTTCGCCCAACATCGAACCGCAATGCCCGGACTGTGGAGAGGCGTACTGCTCATTAAGTCATATGATCTGGCAATGTCCTGCGTTACGCGACACAGAGTTCAACAGCGAAGAGGACAGGGAGGAAGCCCTTAAACGCGGCGGCCTGTCGTTTAAACTTCGGGTTGTCCAGAGGGCCTGCGAGAGGGCGGAGGGCCACGGTCTTCCGGTCCTTGCGTGGGAGCGGCCCGCGACTGCTACCGACTCCCCCTGAAAGAGGGCGTCCCAACGCAGTTCTTCAGGACCTGAATAAAAGTTATTTTTCTCGCTGTCTGTGTCGGGGCTCGGCCACTCGGGGCGGTGATTGGTGCTATTCCTCAATGTATCGCGAAATGAAAACGATTGTAGAGCTGCGCTCAAAATTCGCATTAGGAGGTATCGTAATCGTCGGTCATTTTTTTAGTTAGATAAAGATGACGTTATTTGTGTGCTGTTTTTCTGCCACGGCTGTCTGATGACAGCGAGGTCTCACCATAAGCCAAGTAATTTTTTCGCATTGAAAACAACATAATATTTATACACTATTTACCAGGGTATCAAACAGCCAGGCCAACCGCCAGCTCGAGCAGTGCTTCTTCATCACCTAGTCTTTCTTCTCTCCGCTCAGGGCGCTGTTGTAACGTCCATGCGAATGTTCCGCGTAGCAATATTCTACTCAATGCAATGAAGGTGAAAGGCCTGGTACTAGAGGCGACCTTTACTCAAGAGCACACACACGAAATTGCGTTTTCTGCTTCTTCAAACCTTTAAAACTGCAGTGCGAAATCATTGGCAGCGCCGTGTGCGCCTTCGCCCCGTCATCGGCATCCCATTCCAGTGTCCTCACTGCTGCCGTTCGCGGCGCTGTTCGTCGGCGCGCTGCAGGCGCCTTACGATGTCCGCCCTGAGCCTATTGCTGTCCTCGTGAAAGTTATGCTGGCCACACACCTCGCTTATTTACGGTCTATAAAGATATTATGCCCAAGATATTATGCCCAGAATGCCCAAGGGCAATCCTGCCCGCAGGCTTCCGGCCGAAATATTGAGATGCATGCCAACTGATTCCTCGAAGTAGTGTACTTACTGCACTTGTCCGTAGGAGAGGACCTTTTCGCTAAAGGCTTCAAAAGTACCCAGCCAATCGAATTGGCAGTAAACTAATATTGCCACTAGGCAACGACATGGCCTATTAATACCACGATTCACTACTAGAAGTAACTATTCTAAATATTCACTTTTTCCGACAACGATTACCGACTGGTATAATTTGACTAACCATTCTAAGTTGTCGCCAACACTAAAATCATTTGTATATAGTTTAGAGTGACTGCATTACATATTTAGGTTGTCTTATCTGGTTTACGTGAAACCTGTATTGTTTGACTCTTTGTGCAAATTTTGTAGACTATTCTATTTTGTAATCCACCCTGGTAAAATCCCTAGAAAGGGGATTGCAGTATTATTAAATAAATGAAATCAATAAATAAAAGCTCACAGGGCCTCTTATGTTGTGCTTAAGACGATTTGATGGTGAAAGCCCAAGTGCGGGAGCATTAAAGAGGGACAAATTACGTACACATCCCTCTTAATTCGCTTATTCATCCTCTTAATTCGCGTCGTGCCCCGTCCGCTAGGGGGCTAGCCGTCCGGCCCTGCTTTCCCTCCTTCGCTCCCTCGACCGCTCATCTGTGCGTGGCGGTTTCCTGACAGTTCCGTTCGGTCGCTCCTCCGAGTTCGTTCGAGTTTCACGGCAACCTGCACTAATGCGGTGGTTATCTAAAATCTACGATTGCGTGCTTTGGTGTACGGCAATTTCATTTCATTTTATTTTTACGTGCCTAAACACCCCCGAGGGGGTATTACATAAGGGGTGGTTTTTTTTTACACACAATATTGTTGGCACAACGATCAGTGCGATGATACATTTGTAATGCCATGCTTGAAGCTTGATGGCCAGGTGATAGTGGCGATGTTGCGAGAAAGGCCGTTCCAATCTTTTGCTGCTCTGGGAAAAATTGAAGCAGAAAATGTTTTAGTACGGGCACGTGGGCGAGAAACCTGTAGCGCATGAACAGAGCGATGAGATATGTGAGCTGCAGGGATTATGCAAGGAGCGAAATTACGAGGTGAGTGAAAAAAACTTGTGAAATAGAAAAAGGGTTGCAATGCGTCGGCGACAAGACAATAGTGATAAGTTAAGCTCGGCTTTGAGGGATGAAGCACTGATTTCATATGAATACGAAGCATGAATGAATCTAGTAGCACGGTTTTGAACTGATTCTAGGGTACTAGTGAGACCTACTTCAGGTGGGTTCCTGATGGGAGATGCGTAGTCTTAGTCCTGACTAATGATTTGTAAGTAAGTAGTTTAACGTGTCTCGGAGTGTTACGCAAATGACGTTTTAAGAAACCCAAAGTTCTGTTAGCAGATGACGTGACTTTAGCAATGTGCTTGTTCCAGGACATATTGTTACATAAGGTAACTCCAAGGTATTTATAAGTGGTAACTGATTCAACGGGGACGTTAGCTATGTTATAAGTGAAGTGGAGGGGAATTTGACGACGAATGAAGGAAATTAGTTTGCATTTAGTAGGGTTTAGGGACATTAGCCAGTCATCACACCATTGTACACACTAAACAGAAAAACACCCAGATGGGCGTTTTCCACTTGTCCTCTAGCGCATTCCCATTCGTACATGTTTTTGCTCCCATTGAATGGGCGTACGATAAAACTCCCATGTAGGTGGGCATTCCTTCGGCATACTACGGGAGTACCGTAATATGCCCACTTTACCCCATTTGACTGGGAGGTTTTGCAGGTCACAATGAGAGTTTCGTCATTTCCAAATGGGAGCATTTGCGACGAATTAAGGCGGCATTTAGGGAGTTTTTTGTTCTTAATTAGAGAGTTTATGGATGGAATTAAAGGCGTTTTAGTTTACGTGGGGCGAGAAGGAAGCGAAATGCTTGGTGGCGCGGGTGACGCAGCACCCAACGGATCACCACAGGCCGAAATGTCGGACGCCGGCCACCAAGGCTCAAGGGAACGGGGCCATCCGAGGAGCTGCCGCCCGAGCATGCGTTTGGCCAGCACGAACACCGCCTCTTGCAGCTATCGCCGGCGTCCGACACTTTAGCCTGCTGTATTCCGTCTGCCACTGCGTATAAGCGCGGCGGCGTCCTGCCACGAAAAATTTCGCCGCGTGCTCGCCACACGTGACACAATCGATGTCCCTGGGAATTGACGAAGTCACGCGCACACGTGGTCCAATGACGAATGAAACCGTGGCTGCACTTCTTCGACATATTTTCCTTTCGCTGATCGCAGAGCCCCTCTTTGCAAACCTTGTGCTGTCATGCAGTCGTCCTCGCGAAAATGCTAGTAATCGCCAGTGCCTCCGAGGACAGCAGGCGCCTTCAAGAGCAGTTGCTACTCGCTGAAAGGAAAAATGCACGACACACACACACACACACTAAAGAGAACAAAATTTATTAGAAACCAAATGTAACAAATATGTTCACTTTATGCCAAAATAGAAGCATATCTTGCACCATTAAAAAACTGTCTGGATTAAAAAAAAACTACATTGTAAACATGGACCTCAACGAGCTGGCCCACTCCAAGGCGCGAGGTCTCGCTTTCCGCGACCATGGAGAACTCCCCGGCCAGCCAGGAGTGGTGGAGAACAGAGATCAACCGACAACATACAATGAAATTACGCAGTACTTTTATCTCGGCAGGAGAGACTTTCCCCTTCCTCACAAGAAGTTAAATAGAGCGCAGGCATTGACCCTCAGATTATTGCAAACAGGCTCGTATCCCAGCCCGGCTTTATTACACAAGCTTTATCCCGACACTTATGCCAGTAGTTCTTGCAGGCACTGCAATGACTTCGCTAGCTTAGACCATATGCTCTGGCGTTGCCCCTCGTTACGAGGCACGGAACAAATAAATGAGGACAAGTGGCTCTCCGCTATCAAGAGCCCCGATGCCGGGGCGCAACTATGGGCTGTCCAGAGGGCCCACGATGCGGCGGTCGGGCATGGCCTGACTGTCCCAACGTGGGAGCGGCCCGCTGCGCGCTGAGTCGCGTACCTCAGGACGTTCATTAAAGTTTTCCATCCATCCATCCATTGTAAACATGCCACTCAATACTATTCTACATGTCTGAACACAATAAAAATAGTAAACGAAAGAAATGATAATTTAAGAAATCTTATCTCGTCCCATATTGAACTATATATACAGAACCATGTGTATGAACTGTTACTTTGGGCAGACATTCCACAATTTTGCAGCCTATATGTTGAGCTTACAAGACTAAGCCACCCAAAATTAACAGTGGACTATAGAATGAGGCTGACCTGTTGTATTTTGCCTGGACTAGCACAAAAAATACGATGTTAAATACCAAAGTACTAAATTAAGAAATTGGGACTCATCACGCAAACGAGCTAAATAATTTGGTCTAGTGATTGCGTTGCATTTTCGAGCAGGCTACTAAAGATTAAAAATTTAATTATAGCATTTTATGAGCCAAAGCCATCATCTGATTCTGAGACACGTCATGGTAAAGGACTCTGGATTAAGTTGGACCATCTGGTATTCTTTAATGTACATCATCTAAGTACACAGGTGTTCTTGTATTTCCCTCCCATCGAAATGCGGCCGCCGCGGCCGGGATTTGCTCCTTGGTCTTTTTGTATACGACTAAATTTGTGAAAGTTCCAAACAGGGTCTCCTATATACAGGGTGATCATTTTCAACTTTTACAAAATTCTTAAAAATAACTGTTGCAGATATTATAATTCTAGTTCTTAGCTGTATAGAGACGTGGACAATATTTTCACAACAAATTGAAGCACATATTCAGCTAATTAACAAAAATCCACTAATTATCATTTGAATTAATTTATCCCTACTGAAAAGCCCCCAGATTCCCCATAAATCCTATATTCAATAACATCATATGACATATAGGAAAAACGGGTTTTTGTATGGGATCCTATATGTTTCATATCGGATTATTGGATATGGGAGTTATGGGGCATATGGATTTTTCAACAGGGATGGCCCATATTGCAGTTTACGAATTGTAGCCAGTGAGATTGCAAGGCATATCCACTTGGAATGAATTTCCAGAATGATGCCAGTTTGGAGATATACGCCATCAAACTTGCCCTAAAGATGCACTTTTGTTCAACTTCCATTTAAAAAAAATGCTATCTTCTGCATTGAAGCACAAAAGTAACTGGAATGCCCATGTATTTCGTCCCACACTTTGGGAAATAATATCTCGAAATTGGTTTCATTCTGGAAATCCATTTCAAGTGGATACGCCTTGCAAGCTCTCCAGCTACAATTCGTTATTTGCAATATGTGCTGTAAGCTAATCAGTTAAGAAGTTAATTACTGAAATTTTCGTTAACTAATTGAGTATGTGTTTCGATTTCTTGTGCTAGTAATCCGCCTCTTCAAACAGTCCAGCTCAAGGACAAGAATTATGCTGTCTGCCACAGGCGACTTTTTAAAGATTCCATCAAACTTAGAAATGATCACCCTCCTGTGTATCTATCTTCTAATAGTCAATGAGTTGTGTTCTGCATGGACACTTTAGCATGGCTTCCTTGTTTAGTTGAATATTGTGCAAGCAGTGGTTTTTTTTTTCATTCTACCCAGTGCAAAATATTAAGCCAGCATTGTAGTATGTTGTAAATGGAGTCACGAATAAGTACCTTCCCTGACCATATCCAACAGTGGGAACTTTAGATGAAATAAGTCATGCTTTCTCATGTTGAATTGCATTGTTCTCAGTAATCAAATCCTCCTCACATTGGCCTCTCATCGTGTGATCCCCCAAGCAGAGGTCATTTGAAATTGTATTTAATTGCACTTGAAACAGCATATCGCTCTTATTTAATAAGCACATCCTATTGCAGTCACCATCCAGATATAAAATACTTGTCTGCATCAAGTTGTGAAGCAGCAGCACATTTTCTGAGGAAAAAGCCTAATTCTTCTACTGAATTGGGCTGCGTACTCGGAACACTACTATGCAGTTGCAGACAGGACTGGTAGTGTAGCAATCGTAACAGTGTGAACTGACATAACGGAGCAAGACTGTGTGAACTTCAAATCATTATTCTCCCTTAGGAACCATGCTTTCCAATTATATCATGGGGATAAAGTAACTCGCAAGCAAATCTGCATTTCATTCAAGTAAATAACATACTATTCATGCTACCTTGCAGCGTGCACACTACATTCCCTTTGATCGTGAATTTACGACCTTACCACCAGTTGCTAATTGTATTGGTGTATTGTTGATCCAGTGGTAGAACGGGATATGTACGCCTCAGGCCAGAGCACATGTTTCGACAAGGAGACTTGTCTGGTAGAACAAAGAATGTCTCAGGCTAAAACCATTTGTTCCTTTGTAAAGATGTTGGCTTCATCTTAAGACCTTCTTTGTTGGACAACTCTTAATCACTAATGTCCCAACCTTCCTGTTTGCCCTCATCTTGTTCAGTCTATTGCTGCACACAGAAGCTGTATTTTCTTTTAAGAAAATGAGGTCAAGGGCTTTGTGCGTGGCAGTGTCTGCAAGCACAATTTTTTTTCAATGAATGCCAGTTTTGGTGCCTTTCTTGAGCATTCAATATGGAATATGGAAGAATATCGAATATGAAAAATTAAGCTAACAGACTGGCTATGCCAACAAGTAAGCATGAAACAGGGGAAATCAAGCTGCCTATGGATGTGGAGTGCCATTTCTTCATTTCACACCATGCTTGGGGTCAGCAGGACTTCTTCCTAAAATTCAGAAAATTTTTGTCATGGAATACATATTAAATGTATTCTGTTCATAATCTGAAAAAAAAGGCTATTTGGAAATTCATATTTAGGTGGGACCAGCAACAAAGACAGAGTAAGGGCTTATAGAAAATGACATGCCGTGCTGAATGACGACTGACTTAATTTTACAACAAATGGTCAAGTACTCAGGAACGCTTGATAAAAGCCATAAAAAACCTAAGAAGCAGGGTTACAAACAATAATGTATGTGCGTGGAAAAATGCACCTGGTCATTGGTTTGCAAACAAGTATGCCATTTCCTTATCAGTTCACAAAACAGATCCTACACTGAAACATTTCTCCTTCAATTTGGCAATTCTGTGGGCCTTGTTTATTGCTCGGGTGCGTTAGTTGCTGTTACTGCTATTAGAGTATGGTCAAGTGTACTAGACGGGACAAGGTGAGGCGAGACAGACGGGACAAGCGCAACTGACAGCTGAACGTTTACTGGAAAATTTCGCTGCCGCAAGAGATGCACCCAAGGCACCCCGAAACCAGCAACAAACAGAGCAGGCGCAAAAAACAAAGAAATACGGCAAAGATAGCTAACAACGCACGCACAATCTCTTATGAATGTGATGGTAATTGGGAAGCATGTGTACGCTGTCAACTGCGCACAACTGGCCCAAGAGGAATAAACAAGAAAACAGAAATAGAAGAACTAGCTAAACTGTGGCTACCTATGAATCGCACTTCTTTGGTTATAGTGCCCCCAAAGCCACAATAACACACTTTTGCACTGCAAGGCAAGATCCCACATTTATCCTTATTACAAACACCTAAAGTACTGTCACAGCCTGTCGCTCAGGCACTGGTCAGTCTGTTCCAAGTAAACACGACCGCAGTTTAAGGAATCCTGTACACGACAGAATTAGCACATGGGACATTCTGATACTCACGTTTTGTTGTACAGTATTTCCTAATTTGACAACCCACGACGCATTTGCACACTTATGCTCACTTGCATGGTGCAGAAAACGCAAGATCCACCCATACTTCCCTGCTGCTTTCCTTAAGTTGTGCGAAACCTCCGCAACACATCCACCCCCTAAAGGTGGCAACGCTTATGTGCATAAGGTTTCACACAACTTAATGAAAGTCACAGGGGAAGTATGGGGTGGTTCCTGTCTTTCCTGCGCCATGAAAGTTGGCACAACTGTGCAAACGTGTCACGGGTAGTCGAGTAAGGAAATACTGTACGACAAAACACGAGTATCAGTATGTCCCATGCGCTACTTCTGTCATGTACAGAATTCAAGTACAGCGGTCGTGTTTACTTGGGACAGACTGGCCAGTACCTGAACGACAGGCGGCGACAGCACTTCAGGTGTCTGAAACAAGGAGAAGGGTTTGGATCTTGCCTTGGACAGCAAAAGTTGCGGTTGCTATATGTAGTTGAAGAATATAGAAGTTGTAGGCCGTGGAAAAACAAAAATTAGAATGCGAGCTTTTCGAAGCAGTGTTAATTGAAAATTCTTTTCAATTCTGTATCTGATATGTGCGTTAGCGTGGCTTTGGTGGCACTTTAAACAACAAAGCGCAATTCACAGGTAGCCACAGGTAAGCTAGTTCTTCTACTTCTGTTTCGTTTTTGATGTCTCTTGTGCCAGTTGTGCACAGTTGACAGCGTACACATGCTTCCCAATTATCATGTTTGAAGAAGAGATCGTGCACACGTTGTTAGCAATTTTTGCCGTATTTCCTTGTTTTTTGTGCCTGCTCCATTTGTTGCTGGTTTTGGGTGTCTTGGGTGCATGCGCGCATTGTCGTGGTGCAGCAAAATTTTCCAATAAACGTTCACAGTTGTCAGTAGCGCTTGGCCCGTCTGTCTCACCTCACATTGTCCCATCTATTGCACTTCACTGTACTCTAATATGCATCACCAACTGGCCCAAAGTTCTACTCTTCTGAAGTTCTTACTGCTACTTCGCACTTGTCAAAGTCAGGCCAGCAGCCATACTGCATACAATGTATAGCTTTATGGACTGGCAGTTCATGTCAGGGATTTATTCTGGCTTAATGGCATCACAGAAAGTAAACGAAGACAACAACAAGCAGAACACAAGCGCCTACTCTTAACTCTTGTTTTTATTTTATTTTATTTGAACATACTGCTAGCCTCACATTTGAGGCTGTTGCAGGAAAGGGGCAGGATACATATTCAAGGGAACATGGTTTAGGTAGGCGCGGACGTAGATAAGTTTAAGTGAACAGGGAAGTAAAATATGCACTCAATTTAATATTCATTATACAAATGCTATAAAACGAGGGGGGAAAGTAGTAAACGCCGTGTTGGAAGGTTAGTACAAAAAGGAAGAACGAAGAAAGAAAATGTAGTCATGAACAGCAAAAAAATATATATATACATATATATACACACTTATACACACACATATATATATACACATACATACCCACATATATATCAGGGCAGAAAACAAGACACTGCGAAGTGATTCAAAATGCCATTGTACGACACAGCGCGCCTACGTGCATATAGTAGCTAGAAAGCATTGTTTGTTAACTTGGCGATAAAGGTTTGCAGTGATGTGCAGGTGACAACGTCATCAGGCAACAGATTCCATTCACGGATTGCCTGTGGAAAAAATGAGTACCTGAATATGTCGTTGTGAAATCTGTATTCTGTTAAGTGCTTGGTGTGTTTTGTTCGAGAACTACGTGTATCTGTCTGCTGTAAGTAGTCACTCGCATTGATTTTCATGCTACCATTAAGAAGAAGGAAAAGAAACTTAAGACGAAGTAGTCGGGCTCGGTTTTGTATAGTGGGAAGCTCAGCTTGCCTTAATAGTTCTGTAGGGGAGTCAAGATGGCGATACTTATTAAAAATAAATCTAATCGCTTTCCTTTGTACGCTCTCCAATTTTGCTATGTACTGTTTACGGAAGGGAAACCAACATACTATTCCATAATCCAGTATAGAGCGAACTAGTGACAGGTATGCTAAGCATTTAGTTTCTATGGATGCGGATCTAAGCGACCGTTTTAACGAGTATAGAACTGCCAGTGCTTTATTAACAACATATGTTACCTGCTTGCCCCATTTAAGATCTGATGAAATTATGACGCCTAAATATTTATAGTCTTCTACTTTCTTCAACATCTGTCCTTGTAAATAATACGGGTAGTTCATGGGCGCTCTTTTATTCGTTACTGTCATATAAACTGTTTTTTCTGTGTTGATCACCATCTGCCACGTTTGGCACCATTGCGTTATATTTTCAAGTGCACTGTTTAAAGTTATCTGGTCTTCACGACAGGTTATTTCCTTGTAGATAACGCAGTCATCTGCAAACATTCTTACTGTGGCGTTAGTATTAATGTGTAAATCATTGATAAAAAGAAGAAAGAGTATAGGAGCTAAAACGGCACCTTGTGGGACGCCAGATAGCACATCGCCGCAATCAGAAGAGTAGTCTTTGAAACATACATATTGACGTCGACCTGCAAGATAGCTTTTTATCCACTTGGTGACGTTGTTGTCACCGAGATAGTGGATAAGTTTCTGAAGTAATTTAGGATGGGAAACCCGATCGAATGCTTTGGATAGGTCTAGGAATATCATATCGGTTTGACTGCATTTGTCCATTGTAAGCGCTAAGTCGTGGATTGTCTCAATCAGTTGAGTTGTCGTAGATAATCCTTTTCTAAAGCCATGCTGATTACGGACAATTAAATTATTTTTTTCTAGAAATGATACTATATGTTTTAGGATTATATGTTCGAGGATTTTGCCGGCCGTACAAGTGAGTGAGATTGGACGGTAATTTGCTGTGCTGGTAGTGTCACCGGATTTATGTATCGGGATAACCTTAGCAGTTTTCCATTTCACCGGAACCTCGCCCATTTGCAATGATTTTACAAAAATAATCAGCAAGAACTTTGACATCCATTCCGCGTAGCGCACTAAAAATGCATTTGGTATGTTGTCAGGCCCACAAGATTTTTTTTGTCTATTTCAAGTAAGAGGGAAAAAATTCCCGATTCGGTTAAGATTAAGTCATCTAGTTTTGCTGTGTTGCTCGGAAGAGGTTTGAGGTTGGGTTGTTTACCGTTGTCTTGTGTAAATACTGAAATAAAGTATTCATTGAATTCTGAAGCCTTTGCCATAGCTTCAGTTGGTGATGGATTACTGGTCTGACGTGACTTTGAATTAAGGTATCGCCAAAACTTAGACGGAGATGTTTTGATAAAATTACTTAAGGTGACATTCATGTATTCATATTTTGCCTTTTTTACGGCTGACTTTAGTGCCAGGGAGTGTTCGCGTATTTTAGTAGTGTAGCCTGGTATGGGTAGTTTATTTCTCAGTTTCCTTAATCTGGCAAGCTTTCGTTTTAGCTGTATTATGTTTCTTGTTATCCAAGGGTTTGTCTTACGTACTGGTTTGATCTTTGTGGGAATATATTTTGATAAGCAGTGCTGAATGATTGTTTCAAGTGTCGACCATAATGCATCTACTGAAACTGTAGGATCATTTGAGAACGATCTAAAGGTTGAGTAAGAGCAATCTAAATAATCAAGAACGCTGACGTCGTCGGCATTCGCCCAGTCGAAAATTCGTGTATACCCTCTTTGGGAAGGCGGAGGTGCGCCTAACAGTAAAGAACATTTAGTAGCTCTGTGGTCCGATATGCCGTCGACAACTTCCCATGAAACACTGTCTTCTGCAATAGCATCACTCACAAACGTCAAATCGAGTACATTCCTGCTTTTTGCAGTAACACGTGTTGGCTCCCGTATGAGCTGTCTAAGGCCAAAATTAAAACATAGATCAAGCATTGCCTCTGCGTGAGTTGTATCAGTACTGTTATCAAGGGAGTCCCATGCTATACTAGTAAGGTTAAAATCACCCGTAAGGATTAGCTTTGTAGTGTGTGTAAAAAGATTTTCCATATAATTTGCTAGCACGTGTAGCATATCATGGGAAGTATTAGGGGGCCGGTACATTGTGCCTAAAATAAGGGGGGATTTATCTATCATGATTTTGCACCAAAGTGCTTCAGCATCAACAATTTCCGGCATGGGTGTGACATAAATATTTTCTCTTATAAAAATTGCTACGCCACCACCGCGAGAGGACCTATCTTTGCGCATGACAGTATAACCAGGAGGAAAGATATCGCTGCTTGGAACATCAGGAGAAAGCCATGTTTCGGTTATTGTTACAATATCAGGTCTATGTTCTATAATAAATGCCTCAAGTTCTGTGCTTTTGTTCACAACACTTCTGGCATTTATGTTCACTATCACTAGGCTGGGGGGCGTTTCATGTATAGTCAGTTTTTTTTCTTTCGGACGACAGGTTTCGTTCCCACGGGCACTCGGGTTCCTTTATGTTCGTCCCAGACGTAAACTTGGCCATTGATTTTAATCTTGTCGTACACAAGTGTAACTTTTTCGCCACTATCTCGGTTGCTCTTGCTGCTGTTCCAAAGTTTTTTTCGGATGTTACGCACACGGATAGAAAAATCTTCACCCACAGATATGTTGGAATTCTTTAGCTTAGAGCAGTTCTTCATTATGTTCGCCTTGTCCTCGAAACATTGCAACTTGAGGATAACAGGTCGCGTTTTATTTTCTGCTTTAGTACCTAGGCGGTGCATTCTCTCGATTCCCGAGATCGTGACACCGATGGTACCTTTGATGACCTTATCAGAGATTGTTCTTTTAAGGTCATCAGGTTTCTCATTTTCTACTTCCGGAATGCCATAAAAGATTAAGTTTGATCTTCTGCTTCTATTTTCGAGGTCATCAACCTGGAGTGCAAGACTACTAATGGTATTTTCAAGTGTCGCTATTTTATCCTCAACGCCTGCTATTCTGCCCTCGAGGTTTGCCAAAGTATCTAACTTTGCATGGATGGCTTCCAGAGATTCATTTAAAGCTCTGTTGTCATTCTTTAAATCAGCCATGTCAGCAGCCACCTTGCGAATTTCGGTCAAGACTTCCTGATTGGTAGGGCCGGGGTTGCTTTCTATATCCCCAGCAAGCATCAGTAAGTACCTCAAGGACGCTATACAATTACACACAGTCTCAGACACTTTGCCTGGGCACGGCAGCACCACAAGAAAGATGTCGTTACTTTTGTGACATTTGCCAAAATGTTTGCTCACCTGGATCAGGAAGATGAACGGATTACTCGACATGTTCACTGCGGTGCCGCCATGCCCAATGCCGTTTCCAGGCGCGTCGCGCTGTTTATAGGTGTATGGTGTCGATAGCGTTGGGGTGGCCGATACGCTTCCGAGGGGGGCGTAGGCAAGGTGGTCCAACTGTCCAAGAAAGGCGTCGCAACCCAGCTCGACCAGTGGTGCTTTGCAGCACCCGGCACTCGGCGGAGCAGTCAGTGTTGATACGGTGCGGTTGGGTGTCCGGTTGCCATCCGCAAAACAGTCGCAGGAAAGCAGGAGACCGAGCGCCTGGATCAGGAAGATGAACGGATTACTCGACATGTTCACTGCGGTGCCGCCATGCCCAATGCCGTTTCCAGGCGCGTCGCGCTGTTTATAGGTGTATGGTGTCGATAGCGTTGGGGTGGCCGATACGCTTCCGAGGGGGGCGTAGGCAAGGTGGTCCAACTATCCAAGAAAGGCGTCGCAACCCAGCTCGACCAGTGGTGCTTTGCAGCACCCGGCACTCGGCGGAGCAGTCAGTGTTGATACGGTGCGGTTGGGTGTCCGGTTGCCATCCGCAAAACAGTCGCAGGAAAGCAGGAGACCGAGCGCCTGGATCAGGAAGATGAACGGATTACTCGACATGTTCACTGCGGTGCCGCCATGCCCAATTGTTTTATTGTGATAGCAATATATGGACACTTCAACCGGATTTCTGCCGTCGCCGTGAGGCTCCGTATAAAGTCCAAGGGCGATAAAATTGCCGCCGCGTGCCGTATGCGCGAGCGAAAGTGTGCTATCATGGAGAGGGAACGCACGGCGGAAAGCAAACGTGACCGTCGCGCGAAAGGCTGTGGGGGTATGGGAGGGAGGGAGGTGGGGCGACGCTGTACGGTGGCACCAAAGGCGTATCTTGCAACCAGGCGCAAGGGGAACTGGCCACTCGATCTCCCACGCGAAAGCAAGAAAGCGGGAAGGCAGCACGGAAGGAAGGGGGGGGGGGGGGCACAGCTTCTACTCTGCCAACAACTGCGCTCGTACTTTGCCCGGCTATGGCGGTCGCCTGCACCGTCTCTTATCTCCACAGGGCTCTGACCTTTGTATGAGCTGTGCATTCGCCGCTCAGTTTCCGTTGAAGCGATAGACCGCACGAACCTTCGCTCGCTGCGGCGGCTGCGCTTGCTGCCAGTGTTTTGACAGTCGTTGTCTGCAGTCATTCAGTGTGATCTATTCATGTTTGCTTGTGCGTGCTTACACCACGCTTGTCAATTCAGTTAGTAAGCGATTGTGTCCAAGTTTATGCAGCCGACAAAACTACTATCCCTACTCCGAATAGCTCTCTACTAATTTGCTATCGCAATTGATGCTTCGCCTTTCGTGCGAAACTGCGACATTTTTTTACTAAGAAAACAGAAATCACACATAACACGTGGTGATATGAAGTGACATCATTCATTCAAAAACAAATTCTTCATCCAATGTAACTGAGAATGACCAATGCATTTGTCCTTTGCATTGTGAATCTGCCAAAGCTTAATTATCTTATGTACTCTGGTCATAATTTCTGTTCAACGCAGAAGTTCGGGCTGATTTGTGATAACAGAACAAGCGTGAAGAACATAACAGAACAAGCGTGAAGGAACGCGAACACGAAGAGACGCATAGACTAGCGCCCATCCAGTTTGTGTGTCTCTTTGGGTCCGCGTTCCTTTGTGCTTGTTATGATGTCCAAGTTCCATAATTTTGGGCTATGACGAGTATTGTGGAACACAGGAATAAGCCCACACTTTTTGCAGTATGTTTCAATGTGCGGATGAGATTTGTTAGGCACAAACAACTCGATTCACCTCAATCTCAAATTAATACAATGTCTGTCTACACAATGTAGGCATAGCAAGATGGCCATGGCCGACTGTACACAACCTCCATTGCACAGTGCACCACCTCCTTCAAATCGTGCCACACGCAACAACCACATTGTTTTCCTGGCTGCAGCACTTTTTCTCACCTCAGAGCAAATCTCTGTTCACAAGCTTCCTACAGAAAAAAAAACTCATAGCCTATAGGGACCAACTGCAATTTTGCCCATGAAAAAGCACAAAAGCATACAAAACAACTGACCATTTTTTACTTGGCTCATCTCATTCATTATATTCCATTGTTATGCCTAATTCAGTTGTGCAAATCATTTTTTCACAGGCCCTTGTTAGGACGGTTTTGTGCTGTGACAAAAAAGGCAGAAGTCAAAAAATGCAGGTTTGTTGTGGCTTGCGGCATAATATGCATCCAGCTAACTAGGTCACAAGTGTTGTGTACAGTCTGGAGTCTTCAAAAGGTTGTGCCTACATTGGACAGATGGGATGCTGTATTAATGCGTGATTGGGGGAGCATGACTCATCTGTGTGAAACAACCTGCCCTCACGCATTGTGAAACACTTACAAATGTGGCGGCAATACTGTGTTCAACAAAACTCACACTGTAGCCACGCACCATGATCAGACAACATGCGAGGCAATTGTGGCTTCTGAAATTTAAAAAGAATGACAAATGCATCAGTCATCTGTCAGTTGCACTGCACGAAAAATTTTAATAGATAACATCACATCATGTCACCACTTCTTATTATAAATTGTCTGTTTCTTGATTATAAAGCTTGATGTGAGAGCTGAGGCTTGTGTCATGTGTACATACCTGCCAACCTCGCAACCTGAAAATTCGGGAGACCGCCGCGCGAGGAGGAGGAAGAGGGAGAGGAGGAAGAGGGAGAGGAGGAAGAGGAAATGTTTTCATCCCCCCCCCAAACAAAAACTGTTACCGGCGTACAATACGGCACACGTGGTACAGAGTCCATACTTGTCACGACTCCGCGAAGTGACAAAGCACAGAAACTCAGTCATGTATGATCTCAGAAATACTTGCACGTAGCATATTTTCCCATAGCTTGCACGTGACGTCACATATGCGGGCTCGCTGCCACGGCCGCCATGCTTGCGAACCGCTTATCGCTAGTGCGACGCGCGCGCGCTGCGAGAATCCGTCGAGCAGTTGTTTTCTCTGTGTCGTGAGAGGCTTCTATTCGTCTTTTTCTTGGACATGCCAGCATTTACAACTGCACGGCGCTTTTGCGAGGACTACTGCGCAGTGCGTCTTATAGAATGGTGCGACTTATGTACGTTTTTTTTTCGGAAAAACAGCCGCCAAAATCGTATTTGATGTTATGGCCACGTGAAGCACGCTGGTTGGCTTAACTGCTCCAGGTTCTGTGCGTGATATCGAGGTGCCGGGTTCTTCTCATGATCGAGTTCTCGAGCGCCGTGCGAGGACGGAGCAGCAACGAAAGCGGCGGCAGGATGACCGCGAGTCGACCGACCCCAAAGTCGTCGCATGTGCACATCGCTATCAAGATACAGCCCGCGCTGCTGCGCAAACTACGCAGTTGCTACCTGAGTATGAGCCGCGACCCCCCCCCCCCTACCTTCTGCGCTAGTGCGCCTTCCCGCTTTCCTCCCTTGTGCGCGATTCGGCTCACCGTCGCACGCTTTCACTCGTGCATACAGCATACGGCGTTCTTGGACGATGTTATCGCCCTTGGAATTTATACGGAACATCGCGGCAGCCACGACGGTAGAAATGCGCCTGGAGTGGAAATATATGGCACTCATACACTTGCGCCTGACCCGCGTTTACGGAGTGAAACGTCGCTAATTTTTTTTATTCGCTTGGCGAACAAACAGCTGCGTCTCATACACCGGTGCAAAACTGCCGTTTTGAGGGGGATGCGTCTTATACAAAAGTGCGAGTTATACACCGCAAAATATGGTACTTATTCTTGGCTTTTGAAAGTGCCATCGATCGTTCCAACTAAACTCAGGGAAACAGAGTATAGTTCGGCATTCGCACTTCACTCAACAACCTGACAAAGCCAACTGAAGCCTAGCGAACTCACGGTTGGAAAAAACGCTCGACCCAGCCTGAAACGAGCCAATCCGGAAAATCCAATATGGCAGCGCCCATCGGCTGCTCGCGTTCGTGGTGGTAGGGTTACAGTGTACTAGAAGTAGTAGGGTGGTGCCGGCGGCCGCTACCACGATTCACGGTGCATGCTGGTGGCGAACTGCTCCAGCGCCACTTTTTTGCATGGTTATATTACTGGCCGGAAAAGAAAAAAAAGTGGCGGCCACTTTTCAGGAGATTTGAGGTCGCGTCCGTACAATCGGGAGATGCGAGAAAAATTCAGGAGGCTCCCCGACATATCGGGAGAGTTCGCAGGTATGTGTGTATGTATCTTCTTTCACTTTTTGTGGTGCCATTACACCAGAATTGGGATAACCAAGTGGCCACACGCTGCTTTTGTCACATTATAGTGGTGCTCGCAAAGCGGGAAGACAATGCACATAATGCCACACCATGTCAGCATGCCCACTCTTTGCACAAGCAGCAGATTACCTCTAGAACAAGGTGCGCAGGCTGCATATGTGCTCAGCTGCACCAACAGCCATGTGCAGTGATGGCTGTGCTAGAAAAGAGGACGCGCACACCAACTGCCCCCCACTGGGCTCCTTTCAGGGGCCCCTTAAAAGCTAAGTTTGTCATTTTTTGTTTCTGTTATAGGCTAGTGCAAACAAATGAATTTGTCTTATTCCCATTAAGAAATTTTGTAGATTAGGTAAAAAATTTATAAAAGCATAGATTTACTTTTCATTTGTCAGAACATCGTACAAATGCATAATCAGTACTTATCACCTTGTTTCATGTAAGTTTTTTCCATGCTGAAAGAAAAGCATACATTTATGAAATAATCTTGGTTGCAACGTGTGAAGGAATTGTGTCATGTCACATAAAGTGTTGCTGAAATCAAAATATAGTCGCGACTTTCCTGTGACTGACCCTATCTAACACACTGAAAAGGAAAATGACCCTTTAAAGAACAGACTCAAAAAGAATTTTAAAAAAGCCACAGCACATTATTACGAGAACTGCAGCATAATAACACACAAGGACGACACAAAGAAATGACCAGGACGAGTGCTGAACTTGCAACAGGTTTTATTGTAGCCAATTTCACATATATTTCACTACACAAACGTCATTAGCTGCACATGCGTAGAAATGCCATCTCTTTATCTGAGAGTTGTATCGATAGCATGCTAACACACCTTTCCCCTAGCAAATACGTTCTGCTTCAACAATTTCTCGAGTGAAGCGCGATTTGCTTTTCATAATGACAGATGTGTTATGCAGGTAAGGTGAACAATCCTTACATGTTAAACAATGACAAGCCAGGAAACCTTGAAAGTCTCTCCCTTCATGCGTGTTTTTCACATAGTTTGCATGCTCCCTAACAATTAACCTACCGTTGACACACCTCCCAGTTTGGCCAACATACACCTTTCTGCATCTTAAAGAGATTTCGTAGACTACACCTTCTGCACATTCAACAAAGGGTGGAGGGTGCCTATGCATTGTGCCGCAGGCTTGCTCCTTTCTTACTTCTGGGTCACTCATTGTGCAGAGCTTGGACAGCCTGTTAGGAGCAGTGAATACGACTTTTACGTCGTACTGCTGGGCCACCTTTTTCAGGTTGTGTGAAAGCTCGTGAACATACAGTATCACCACGCAGGCAGAAGGTAGCTGTGATACCATATGTTCAAAAGCTTTCAGACAACCTGAAAAAGGTGGCCCAGTGGTACGAGGTAAAAGTTGTATTCACCGCACCTAACAGGCTGTCCAAGCTCTGCACAATGACCGACCCAGAGGCAAGAAAGCAACAAGCCTACGGCACAACACATAGGCAGCCTCCACCCTTTGTTGATTGTGCAGAAGGTGTAGTCTACGAAATACCTCTAAGTTGCGGAAAGGTTTATGTCGGCCAAACTGAGAGATGCGTCAATGTTAAGTGTTAGGAAGCATGTAAACTATATGAAAAACGCGCATGAAGGGAAAGACTCAAGGTTTCCTGGCTTGTCATTGTTTAACACATAAGGATTGTTCACCTGACATGCATAACACGTCTGTGATTATGAAGAGCAAATTGTGCTTCACTCGAGAAATTGTTGAAGCAGAGCGTATTGACTGGCTAGGGGAAAGGTGTGTTAGCGTGCCATCGATACAACTCACAGATAAAGAGATGGCATTTCTACACATGTGCAGCTAATAACGTCTGTGTTGGATAGTTCATATATATATGTGAAATTCGCTACAATAAAGCTTGTTGTAAGTTCTGTGCTCGTTATGGACATTTCTTTGTGTCGTCCTTGTTTTATTGCACTGAAATTCTCGTCATAATGGACCGTGCCCAATTCGCCACGTTAATAATGTTTTAAGCGTTGTATGTGGGCGTTTTGGTTGCAAAATAACCTAAATCTTGCATCCTAGTCTGGTGTGTAGGGCATAAAAGGCTTTTAGCAGAGTCACCTGATGCTTTTATATAGGTTATTCAGTTCGCATGATCTTCCACAGAAGTAGCTGGAGGCATTTTTGGTGCAATAACGATACTGTCCACAGTATTCGTCGTGGGGAGCGCGGTTTGCCACTTGTAGTGGTCACACACGTTCATCGCCGACTGCGCCACAATATGCAGCGGTCTGGGTAAAATAACTATCCAAAAGACATCAGTTCAAGAAATGAGACAGAGTAACCCAAGAAATAGTTTAAGGCTCCAATACACAAACTGTCACTCTCAAGAAATGGTCTTTCTCATAATATTTTAATACAGTCCCTAGTTTAGTACAAGTTTTCGTATGATGTTTTGGTTTCTTCTACACTACAATGATGTTGCTTGTTAGACACTGGTGTTTTGATGTGTACCCTCTTTTGTATTGCTATTAAAACAACTGTTAAGAAGATTTGCCTTTGTAACTAAAGTTTGCAGACAGTGCCTGCCAGCTCATATTTTAATCTGTTTTTCATTTCATCAGTGCAATTACACCAAATAAACTACAAAAATACCCGTACTCAGAATCATAAAGGTACACACCTGTGTAATGATTCTGCTGAGATTCTTGGAGTGGTCAGCCACACAATGCAGCACAGGTAGAATGGCATCCTGAGTTAAAACAAAATAATAATTGTAAGATGTGCATCAAAAATTTCATGCTGTGAGGCATTTAGCACGCATGCTAATTACCACATTTGTATGCAAAACAGTTTTGCAGAATAGTTGAGCAAGGTAAATCAATGTCTGGCTATGGGACTGTCAGCCAGTGCTATTCATGGCAATGGTGGCGTATATAGCATATCATTTTCAAGTGCAGCTTTTGCAGGGTACATGAATTCAAAAAAACTTAGGCTCACATAATACATGACACCTACAGTTAGAAGGATGTGTTACATCCAGCACCAAGGCCATGAGTGGCACTGCCTAACGCTTTCAGGGCCAGACTTAGTACACACACAGAAATGCGCAACAAAGTGAACAGGAGGAAGAGCTGTTGCTTTAACTCAATAAAAGATTGCATGCACCATGCAGATGTGAATACAGCTCCCATCAGCAACGAGTTGTCCTTTGGTCCACTTCACTTCTGGTCCTTTTTTCTTTCCTTGTCCATTGTTTGTTGGCGCCATATGGTTGTGACGAGCGGCTCAGTTCCTATTCTTGTTTTACTACATGCTGTAAAGTCATCCAAATGTGCTGAAGACTCTTAAGAGTAAACTTTAACCATTTTGTTTGAACAATATTTTTCTCTTTGTTTCACACATTAATGTACTGTTAAGAAATCCTAGACAATGCTTTACAGAGAAACCTACATCCACACAATCACAACCATTTGAAGAAAACCGCACAATCTACGACTTCAAGATGTGTACATACACACTTTATACAAGTCTACAATGAAAATTAAGTGACTGTTCTAATATGCACACTTAGCATACTGCATAACAGTCAACTGGTTCCGACTTTGTTTTGTTATCACACATACGACGGCGCCAATTACAAATTTAATTCTGGCAGTGACTCAAGACACTCCCAAAACCTTCCTAATGCGAACAACAAGAATTTTCTAATTTAGAGCAGTTGGACACAAATAAGGCAAATAATTTTATAATGCTAAATAACGAACTGTTATTGTATGACGGTAAAAGGCCATGCTCCTGAAACATCGGCACTGTTTATCATATAAGCACATTATTATATGTTTACTTACTTTCCTAAGGATTGCACTGAGTGATCTGCTCATGTGAAAATGTTTATACATAGCTGTGTCGTGTTATCACTTGCATTTTCATATTTGTCTTAATGCTACTTTATGTGCATGCAAACGTGCCAATACTACCTTCAGCTCAAGGCCAAACACTATGCTTACAAGGCACATGCATTTCATAATACCAAGCAGTGGACTTAGAGAATGAGCAGCTCTATTAAAAAGTGTGGTTCTTTGGACACACATCAAATGACATTTGCCTGGAAAACAAACATTTTTCTAAAATCATGACTTAATCCAATTGGTACTAAGCACAATCCATCACTCAGGAAACTTGCATTTACCAGACACCACTATACACACTGGAACCTCGTTGGCTTCTCGACAATCTGGCACAATGTAAGCTGCCTGTGAACCCTGGAAAGTGTTCATGATACACTATTGAAATAGATGGGAAAACTTGAGGAGGACCTAAAATTAAGGTCGGAGAAGCAAAGCAACTTTTTAAGAATTCCACTCTGTTTCTATGCATATGACGGTGAAGGCAAATTATGTATTTGAACTGTGATTTTTAACCATGCAATACTAGAGAGCACAGTTTTGCAATAATGTGATAGAGAATAATGATAATAATGCCACACAAAACAGCCTAGTGAATATTTTTTTTTAAACTTGCACAAGGTTTTCGTCGCTATGCTGATGCCCACTGTGCACCGTCTTGTTTAGTTTTTTTGTTTGTCACATAGTAATTTACATGATATATTTGTCCTGAAATACGTCATGTTGGGCTCCTTCAGTATTTTTATTTTCTTACTGGAACACACATGCCTATATATGTGTTCTGTCCCATGGAACAGGTGTCACAGCAATCCCTCTAACTGAAGCCACAAAACTAGCCATTGCAGGTAACAGATACAGGGTAAAAAAAAAACTAGGTAAGAGCATACCTAGGCCTCTGTTGCTGAAAAGGGGAACTCCTGGAAGGTGTCTGATGTCCGGCTATGAAGCTGCTTCATCCTCACAGCTGGCAATGGAACGGCTGCAGTCTTGAAACACAAGTGAAAAATTAGACATAGCGATGTCACATAGAGCACGGAACAGCTGGCCGCAAGTTAATATGGGATTACTGCTACGCTGTTTTGTATGTTGTTCAGCTGAGATTATTGGTAAACTTAGCTTGCCAAAATTTTATATTTTAACAGGCTTTGCTCTTTACAACTAAAGCCGTTACCCAACTCATGCCCCTATGCACTTAAGCCATGGAAAGTTTACTGATCACCTAAAGTGAATGGCTTCTAAGACCAATTATTTCAGTCAAGAAGATGCGTAATTAATGAGTGTCACTGACATTGAATACCAAGGTAGTATCTCTTTTTACAATAGACAATGGCACACCTAAAGCACATTTTTCTCAGATTTGGGTTGATCAGCCAGCCATTTTTTTTACCAGCGGCAGGAATTCAGTTATTAATACTCGTGCACGGTAGGATTACACTCTCAAGTGTGATAAGATCCTGAATTTGAAAGCGCAACTTTGTATGAATTTGGTATCTAGAAATCAAACTGAATACTTGTACGCAATGGCGCAGCAGCAAAACAAACAAAAAGTCCAGGCGTCCAGTGCACAGAGCCGGCAGTCGTATAATAACAGCGTACAAGCGCCGAATAGATATTGCATAGTACTTGCATGGGAGGCGTAGTCGCTGCCTCAGCAAATAACACAGCCACCACGCTACGCTCCCGTGACCTACCACCGCCAACGCTATCGCCTAAATTTATGTTTCGTCAAGCCAACAGCATCGTTTTCTGCCCGCCGAGGGTTGAGTGACGGCGTATCCGGTAGTCTGAACGGTAATCTAAAGAGTTTCTTAAAGACAAAAGTCGACGGGTGCTGGCTCACCAAGCTGCGCGGCTACGCGCAGCAATCGCGTACTGCCTGCACAATCAGCGGCGTGGGCGCAGAGAAACAGACGCCGGCCCGCAGCGTACCGGCTAATATACACAGTGCGCGCTTAGTAAGCGACCTACTGCATACAACCGTATGAGGGGATTGACACCACGTACGCGGCAGCTAACAGATACCGCGCACAAAGAAGCGCCGAAACCCGCACACACGCGCATCGCAGTAACGAGTTGACACATTTTAAGGCCGCGGTTAGGCGGCGAAGCTTGGCGGCTTAGCTCACTCCGCACTGCACGTAACTTCTCTAGTAGTGGCTTGCGCTTGGGCAAACATCATGAACCCTCACAGCCATCCAATTAACAGACCTCAAAACGATGGCAAAGTTCCTCATCATCTAAAATCTTGTTTTCTATGTACTCTCCCTCCACTCTAAGCGCTCGCCTCGAATACGACAAAGCTCGCACAAACACGGTGATGGTGCAAGGCAAAGTTTGCAAAATGGTTCGGGACGGCCAACTGTTGCACTGAGGCCTTCACTAACTCGTATCAGCGCCTCTGCTCACGTAGAACACATATGTATACACAGAACGTGCAGCGGTCGTTGAAAATTACTTACTGTGGAGTATTGGCTGTTCAAAACTGCGATAGACACCAGCGGCGGTAGAACAATGCGCCGATGCTGGTGGTAATGGCTGCCGCTTGGTCGCTTCGAGCGCGAGCACGCCGAAGACACTCGGCGCGGCGTTTCAATGGTTTCGGGTTTGGCGCGGCATTCCTGCAGCGCCTGCAGCGCTAGCGCGGCTACTCCAAATAGAAAAACAGCGCGGACGCGCACTGCGCGGGATATTTCGAATCTGAGTGTAGAAATTCTACTGAAATTGTCGCTCGAGGTGACAGCCATGTTGGTCACGGCAGGCGGCTGAGTTGTTATTTTAGCTGTTTGGCTCGGGTAAGATATGGGCGTATTTCAGCCCTGCCTGTCTACCCAACGCCAGTTATTTTTTGAAAACCACCATTTTACAACCGCAACGTCCCCTTAATGTTCATCTGAATGAGGTAGGGGGTAGAATAAAGGTTCGAGCTTGTTTTACTCCATCTCGTGAGAGTACCTGTTTTGAACTTGGGAGGAAAAAGGGCATGACAGTTGTTAAAACGCCCATATGGGCTAATTTGTGTTTACAGTGTACTATGTGGTCGAGATCTTGTTGTAGAAAGATATTGCCACGAGACAGTGGCGCCGTTCCACACTTCAGGTTTAGCCGCTCATCGTCCCCACAAGGCTGTCGATCTCTATCGACACGACCATACCGGTCATCGTCCCCTGCACGGCCTGGCACCTACGCTCCGGAAAACTAAGCCGTACAGCTCCCGGAGGTGACGCTGCATCAGTGACCCGATATACAAATCCTCTGTTGACTGTACGTACGCGCCGAAACCTTCTGGACATTCAAGTGGACGACGTCACCGTTACAGCCCTCATAGACACCGGAGCGCAGATTTCAATAATGAGCGCTGCTCTCCGTACTCAGCTCCGCAAAGCGATTACGCCCGCAATTCAGAGCACAGTACGGGTCGCTGATGGCAGCTCGTCTGCCGTTCTTGGAATATGCACTGCCCGAGTGTGCATTGCTGGCCATCGGACCATTGGTTTGTTTGCCGTGCTTGCGCAGTGGCCCCACGACGTGATCCTAGGCCTAGACTTTCTCTCGACGCACTCAGCCCTTACCGACTGCTCGACAGGTGTCCTTCAACTGGAACTCCCTTTTGACGCCCACGTACTATCGGACACTCTCAGCCGCTTATGTTCTGTCGAGTTCCTCCCCCTGCCACCGCAAGCCTCCACGTATGTCCCATTAAGTCCCCATTCTCCTGTGTGCGATGGTGAATACGTTGTTTCCCCGATTCTCGACGTGGTCCTGATGCACTCTGTCGTCCTCCCGCACACTGTGGTTACCGTACGCGACAACAAAACCTGCCTGCCGCTTTTGAACTTTGGCCTTTCTACCCACGTGCTACCTGCCGGTATCGCGCTTGCCACCGTGTCGTCGTTGCACGAATGCGTGATTTCTGTGTTAGCCGTCGACGGCCCTCGAACATTTTCCGGCTCTCTCCCAGCCACCTCGTCGCTATGTGCCAATTTCGAAAAAATAATATCAGCCTACCTCCCGTAAACGCAAGCAGAAGATCTTCGTCGGGTCTTGCTGTCGTATTCCGATATCTTTGATCTCGAAAATCGCCCTTAAGGCCAGACAACAGCTGTTCAGCACTCCATCCACACCGGTAATGCTCCACCGGTTCATCGGCGCCCTTATCATGTTTCCGCTGCACAACGCGCCATAATCCAAAAGGAAGTCGATAAAATGCTGGCCAAGAACATCACCGAACCGTCCTCGAGTCCTTGGGCCGCTCCTGTTGTGCTGGTCAAGAAAAAGGACAACACCTGGCGATTTTGTGTTGATTATCGACACCTCAACAAGATCACGAAAAAGGACGTCTATCCCTTGCCCCGTATCGACGACGCACTCGACTGTCTTCACGGCACCAAATATTGCTCGTCTATTGACCTTCGCTCAGGTTATTGGCAGATTGCTCTTGACCCACTGGACCGCAAAAAACGCATTCGTAACTCCCCATGGCCTCTATCACTTTAAAGTGATGCCTTGCGGTCTTCGCAATGCGCCGGCCACATTCGAGCGCATGATGGATTCGCTTCTTCGTGGCTTGAAATGGTCAACCTGCTTGTGCTACCTTGACGATGTCATTGTTTTTTCGCCAACATTTGACAGCCATCTTCAGCGCCTCTCCGCCATTCTCGAGGTATTCCGCAATGCCGGTCTCCAACTCAACGCCTCAAAATGCCGGTTCGGACGCCGTCAAATAACCGTCCTTGGCCATCTCGTCAACGCGACAGGTGTCCAGCCCGATCCTGAAAAAGTTCGCGCCGTGAAGCATTTTCCTGTACCTTGTTCGGCTAAAGACGTACGCAATTTTATAGGATTGTGCTACTATTTTCGAGGTTTTATTCATTCCCTTACTGCGCTCCTCAAAAAAAGACGTTGCTTTTACATGGGGCTCACCCCAAGCTGCTGCCTTTTCGACGCTTATCGATGCCCTCACAACTTCCCCTATTTTAGCGCATTTAGATCCGACTGCACCGACGGAACTTCGCACAGATGCCAGCGGCCATGGAATTGGTGCCGTCCTCGCTCAGCGTCAGAGCGGCCACGACTGTGTTATTGCGTACGCTAGCCGCCTCCTGTCCGCACCGGAGAGGAATTACTTCATCAGGGAACGAGAGTGTCTTGCTCTTGTCTTGGCTGTCGCCAAATTTCGTCCCTACCTGTTTGGCCGCACCTTTACCGTCGTAACAGAACATCATGCCCTCTGTTGGCTTTCTTCGCTCAAACACCGTACACGCCGCCTTGGTCGTTGGGCTCTGCACCTCCAAGAATACTCGTTTTCAGTGGTGCAGAAGTCTGGCGAGCTTCATCAAGATGCCGACTGTCTATCACGGCATCCCATGGATTCCCCTGACGTCACCGAGCAAGACACCGACGCCTGTGTCTTATCTATCTCGGACGTCGTTAATATACGGGACGAACAACGCCGCGCCTAGGCTTTACGGTCTATCATCGACCGTCTCAACACCGCCACACCCGACCCTTCAATCCGCTTGTTCTTCCTTCAGGATGACACTATATACCGCCATAATATGCATCCTGAGGGCCCTGAACGCCTCCTTGTCGTGCCTGCCCATCTGCAGTCAGCTGTCCTTTGCCAGCTTCACGATGAGACCACTGCTGGTCACCTTGGTGTCAACCGCACTTATAATCGCGTCAGGCGCCGTTTCTTCTAGCCTGGTCTCTATCACTCCGTCCAACAATATGTCGCTAGCTGCGACAAATGCCAGCGCCGGAAGAGGTCAGCTATGTTACCTGCCGGCCTCCTTCATCATATTGACGCTCCCGCCGAACCGTTCTTTCGTGTTGGGCTCGACCTTCTTGGCCCCTTTCCAACTTCGACATCAGGCAACAAGTGGGTCGCCGTCGCGACCGACTACGCAACGCGATACGACATTACCCGTGCCCTGCCAACCAGCTGCGCTACGGATATCGCCGACTTTCTCCTTCATGACATTATCCTGCGTCATGGCACTCTGCGACAGCTTCTGGCCAATCAAGGCCAATACTTTTGTCTCGCGTCATCGATGACATCCTTCGTTCCTGCTCTACCCACCATGAGCTAACTGCTTATCACCCGCAAACGAATGGACTCACAAAGCGCCTGAACCCCCCGGGGGGTTGCACCACGAGACAGTGGAGGGGCTGCTACTGTCGGTCGGACGAAGACGACGGCGACGAAAAAGCCAGAGGCGCGCGACAGCCTTGCATCCGTCGCCGCTGCTTGTCCAAACCTTGTTTGTAGAAATACTCCCTAGATAAACGTTATCCCCGTAACAATATGGTCAGATGGGCTAGTAACGGTTCGGTAAACAACGCAGTCGTCAGAAAACATACCGATATTAGAAGATACATGCAAAGGTAGGTCGTTACTGTATATTAGGAACAGAAGATGACCGAGGACACAACCTTGAGGCACCCCCGATGACACTGGAAATGGGCTGGATAATTTGTTATTTGTAAACACTACTTATCAACGGTTAGCCAAGAATTCTTTTATCCAATTTAGTACATTCGGGTGCAAGTTTAAGAAGAATAATTTTAAAATTAGGCGTTTGTGGGGTACTTTGTCAAAGGCTTTCGCGAAGTCAAGAAATAAGGAGGCGGTTAGCATGAAGCATAAAGCATCAAGGTTAGCATGAAGGTCATAAACAAAGAAGGCAAGCGGCGTTTCGCAAGAGAGACCCCTACGAAACCCATATTGAGAATGGCAATTAGACTTGCCTTAATTGTTTCGAGTTATGCCTGACGCATAATTACCTCTTTACTGTACTAAACATGCGCTCTGATGTCATATCTATAATCAACCATAAGTGTAACCATCGATATATACCTGTTTTTATTTTTATGATTTATTTTTAATTTCGTCCCACTTCTGTGACAAAATGTAAGTCGGTTCCTAACCGTAAGTTGCTGCGCAAGAAGCAAGAGTGTCATTCGGTGCTTGTGCCACTAATAAATGGCCTTTAAGTAAGAAGGTGCGATCGCCGGTACATACCTGACCTTAAAATATTGCAGTAATTATTATCTATGTGAACGAAGTTACGTGTTTCGCTCATAAATGACAGTCAGTACTTTATAGGAAAAGAAAATAGTCTGTTGAGTGCTTGTTTGTGACTTATTCTGGAAGCGTGCTTTAGTATATTACGGCTCTGGAAGGAGAATGCGAAAACTTCTTGGTTTCGCTAAAGTTCTTTTGTTTCTTGTTGATAGTGGGGTCCTTGATATCACGTGAAAAATGAGGCTCTACGCAATTCTCATTCCATAAGTACAATTTATAGTTCAAAATTGTTTCAACATAGGCTGCTTTTCCGTCGTATTCTTCGCGTCGTATGTCCTGTTGCTGAGTAAAAGTAGTGGTCGCAGACGGATGAGCCTTGGTACATACTAAATTATTGTCGGGTACATTGCGTCAGTGCCATTGTTTGAGTGTACAAAGAAGGCTTGCGCCATATAATCCCCAAAATACTGTTCCCATCTGTGTGGCCACAAAAGTGCGCACTCGCAGCTGAGAGGTGGTGCTGGTGGTGGAAGTCCCATATTTGTGGGCATGCGCTGTTTAAGTATATCCTATAGCCCGTGACTTATGCAAAAATAGACGGAAAAGTGAAAATTGTTCTTTTATGTGAACATTAGGAATGTTCACGGACTTCACTCCAAAAAAAGAGAAAAATAATTCCGAACCTAAGTGCTGTCGATCGAAAGATAGGCTCAATCCCTTGCAACGATGCATCGTGGCATGCTATCGTTTTTTGGGTCCTTTATTACAGGACAGACTCAGCACGAGAAACACGTGATTCGTGCATTAAATATACAGAAATATTATACGGGCCTTTGGTTTGGGTCAATAACCCTGGCGACCCAACGAGATTTGTTTAAACAAATATATATGTGAGAACACGTTTTGCAGACCAATACATTCATCCATATGGTGTGCAGACATTTATTGGCAGCGTTGGGCGCAGATAATTACATGGCAAAAAAATTTACGCCCATACACTTTCTCAAACCGACGTCTGCAGAAATGTCTTCCACGAAAGGGGTTTGCGATTGAAGATTCATCGCCACTACCGCAAACGTTTTCCCACCATATCTGACTGACATAATCACTTTAAATGCCACCACTTCGACATCCTTTGTAGCCTAACTATATATTTCTTAGCGTATAAATATCGAAAATTTCACCTATTCCTGCTTTTGTGGGTAGGTTTTTTAGTTCATGAACGACAGCTTCTTTTCAAGAAACCTGAAATAAAACTACTTCGATAGGTTCAGTTCAGTTCAGTTTTATTTCCTTAAAGACCCCTTTGCTAGGAGTATTACATAAGGGGTGGGTACAGTTGATGCAACAGAAACACAGGTATTCAGAAAACTACAAGAAAGCTCCATTTCGCAAGTGCATAAAAACAGAAAGAAGGGGGGGAAATGACGCGGTGAAAAAAGCTGATTATTTTTCAGCCAACAAAGACACATTTTCGAAGAACGATGTCGGGCAAGTGATTTCAGCCACGTGGTGGGGAAGGGCGTTCCAGTCTGATGCTGTGCGGGAAAAAAAAGACGAAGAAAAGGTAGTTGTATGGGAGCGTGGCCGTAAGACTTGTAATGGGTGCCCAGTTCGTAGCGATATGCGTGCGGGTGGTGTGATATATGGCTCGTGAATTAGGGAACTGTAAAAAAACTTATGAAAGACGCAAAGGCTGGCTGTAGCGCGACGACGTGCCAGGGGCTGGAGATCAGATTTTGCTCTTAAGGATGATACGCTTACGTCATATGAGTATGATGAATGGATGTATCTGACGACGCGGTTTTGAAAGGACTCGAGCGCGTTAACAAGATAGACTTGATATGGATTTCAGATGGGTGATGCGTATTCAACTTTCGGTCTGATAAGGGATTTGAAAGCTAGGAGTTTTACGTTCTGCGGGGCGTCACGCAAGTGTCGTCTCATGAAGCCAAAAGTTCTGTTAGCTGATGAAAGTATGTTGGAAATATGCGTACCCCAATTGAGATCATGAGAAAGTGTTACGCCCAAGTACTTAAATGATTCTACTGATTCTATGGGAACGTTTACTATTGTATAAGAGGACAGGAAAGGTTTACGGCGGCGGGTAAAAGATATATGCTTACATTTGTTGGGATTAAGAGTCATTAACCATTGTTCACTCCAAGACTGGACGTTGTTAAGACTTTGTTGTAAGGTGTTTTCATCAGTAGCATTAGAAACTGGGTGGTAAATCACGCAGTCATCAGCAAAAACTCGTATCTTGCAAGATACATGTAGGGGTAAGTCATTAATATAAATTAAAAAGAGAAGAGGACCGAGAACTGATCCCTGCGGGACACCAGAAGTTACAGGGAGAAGAGTGGATGATTTGTCACTTATAGAAACGAATTGGTAGCGATCAGTAAGAAATGCTTCGAGCCATTTGAGTACGTCACTGTGCAAGTTCAAAGAAGAAAGTTTTAGTAGTAAGTGGCGGTGAGGAACTTTGTCAAAGGCCTTTTCATAGTCCAGAAAAATAGCGTCAGTTTGTTGGTTAGAGTCAAGGTTTATATACAAGTCGTGTACAAACAAAGCTAGTTGCGTTTCGGTAGAGAAGCCCTAACCGAACCCATGCTGTGCCGAATGAAAAAATTGATTGGCGTCCAAGTGATTCATGATCAGGGAGTAGATGACATGTTCCATGATTTTGCACGGAAGGCTAGTCAGAGAGATTGGTCGATAATTTAGCGGTGTGTTCTTATTACCAGACTTGTAGATGGGAACGACCTTCCCCACCTTCCAGTCGCGAGGCATGGAGGCTGTAGAAAGTGACTGAGAGAATATAAGACACAAAAATAATGAAGAAATATATTTTCTATTTTTAGCAGTTTAGAGTTTATATAATCTATACCTGCTGAGGATGAAAGTTTAAGGTTTTCAATAATGCGCAAAACACCATCAGGATAAAACACCACGCTGGCCATGCTAGAAGCTATGTTGCAGGGGACATTAGACAATGGAACGTTATTATCATTAGAAAATACTGACGAAAATGCGTTGTTAAATATTAGTGCGCACTCAGTTTCAGGCATGATTTCCCCCGCATCATTAACAAGAGTTATAATGCGTGTGTTCCCAGGGTTGATAACTTTCCAAAATTTCTTGGGGTTGTCTGTTAACATTTTAGGTAAGTCATTGCTGAAAAAGGACCATTTGGCATTGCGGACAGCACGTAAGTATTCTCTCTCAGCGGCGTAGTATTTTTCCCAAGAAGTTGGGCTTAAATTCTGCTTGGCATTACGAAAAAGTCTTTTTTTCTTATTTTCCAACCTCTTTACATTGTTATTAAACGAAGGGTTCTGATGATTCTCACGGAATGTTATTTTCGGAATATGCTTGTTTGCTAGTTCATTCATCTTATTTTTAAACAGTTCCCAGTTGTCTTCAGCAGATCGCTCATTGAATGAGGTTTCAAAGACTGGTAAAAAAGTGCACAATTCTTCATTTATAGCTTCGAAGTTTGCTTTATCATATAGGTTGATAGTTTTGCTGGAAAGAACACGCGGTGCTGGGGCAATGTCAAATGTGGCATGAATCACACTGTGGTCACTGATAGCACGAAGATAGGTAACTGATGATAAGGTTTCTGGATGGTTAGTAAGTATAAGGCCCAAAATGTTTGCGCAGTCTCGCGTTACACGTGTCGGCTCTGAGATAAGTTGCGATAAGTTAAAATTCAAACAGATGTCGACAAAGTCTTTCGCTTCTGCGTTGTTTATTGCGGAAGTCAGGTTATTCCAATCAATAATGGGGAAGTTGAAGTCACCGAACAGGAGTATATGAGCGTTAGGATGGCTTGCTGTAATCTGGCATAAAGCACTGTTAAGTTATGGTGAGAAGTTTGGACTACTGGTAGGTGGCCTGTAGCACACGCCTAGAATGACACAACGAGGGGAAGAGCGAATAAGAAGCCATAGTATTTCTAAGTTGGAAGAGATAGTAATTGGCGTACAGGATAATTCATTACTGGAAGCGATAAGAACTCCACCCCCGCGTGCACCTTGACGGTCACAGCGATAAACATCAAAGTTTGGCAGGTCTTGGACTACTTCTTCGTCCCTAATTTCACTTGTGAGCCACGTTTCCGTTAGAACTAGCAAGTTGCTGTTAGATGACGTCACGAGATTTGATATTGCGTCACGTTTGGGAATGAAACTGCGTGCATTAGTATAAACAACAGATAAGGAAAGGTTCTTCCTAGGGGGGGAAGGGCGGTTATTAACTGCATGTTTTTTGCGCAATGGTTGCTATTGAATCTTTTTACTGATTCAGTTGATTCGTCATATTCATAGCGCTGGGAACCCATGACGAGCGTCTTGAAACGCATGGAAAAGGGCATAGATTGACTTTTAGCGTAGGCAATAAGATGTTTGCGGGCGTTCCGAACTGCAGGTGAAAAATCTTCGCCCACGCTATAATTTGTGCCTTTCAGTTTGCGGCCGTTAGACAGGACTGATTCTTTTGTTTTATATGACGCGAATTTGGTAATGATGGGACGGTGCCGGTTAGGTGAATAGCGACCAAGGCGATGAGCACGTTTGATATCTTTGGACTCAAGGTTAACCTTCATGGTATCCGCGATTTCATCAATGACCAGCTTTTCTGATTGTGCGTAGGTTTCTTGAGGTTGTTTGATCGATGGCTGATTGATTCGTTCACTGATTCATTGATTGGTTGAATAATTGTTCATTGAAATTGGTAAACATCTTGGATTGTAATTTCGTTATTGTCGATGATCTTGTCGAGCTTCAGACTACTTGCATTGCAGCCTTAGAGAAAAATTTGCAGTTTTGCACTTTAATCTTTATAATTCCCTTTCTTTTAAATAGCTGAACTTTCGCTGCCGTTCATCTGTCCTGCGCTTTCTGACGGTTTTATTATGTGCTCTATGCAGGTATTGTTAGCAGCTTTTTTATAGTAGAGTTCTGAATAACAAGGTGACGCTTATGCTTACATACCAGAAAAACGACCTTCGTGTCACACTAGCAATTATCTAGGTCCACGCGAACTGGTCACGCAAATTATTAACGAAAGTTAAGGGAAGCAGTGGTCTGAAACAGTGTCAGGCACCTTTCTGCGCGAGAGCGCATCTCTTCGCGCAATTAGCTATGTATGCGCAGAAACGTAGGTTTCCGGGTGAAAGTTGTGACATGCGTTTCCCAGTGCATTAGCCAAGCTCGTTAGGGTTGCCAGCTCGAACGCTCGTGTGTCAGTCAAGTTATTTCGTGCTGACCACGCGGCATACGCTGGTTGGCCTCTCGCCTTGATCGTGCGGGTTGACAGATGTCTGCGTATGGGCTGATACGCAATCAGCAACTGGCAACCGGTCTTTACAGCTGACCCCCTCCAAAACCATAAATAAAAGTGCAAAGGTACTCAGCGCTGCAGTTGTGCGCCGGGCTAGTGCCTTCGCTCCGTCGCTCATTGTTGGAAGTTTGCTTCGGAGAACCCACGCGCTCCCTTCGGTTGGACGGGGTCTCTTGTGTACATGGAGCGAGCGGGATTCCGTACACTGTAATGAACGTGGCTTGTTGTGTTCCCACATTAGAATTATCGCGAACGCTTTCGTCGAGGCATCGCCCAGCTACTTGCTTTGACGTTTCAGACAGGCGTTCAGCCCTTTGCTCTGGTTGCTCGGAGGCCTTGATAGTTCAGTGCCACTAGCAAACTAGTGCCAACTAGCATGCGATTATGTTTGCTAATCAGACAGGCGCACAAGTCTTGCCATTGAACATTGTAACAGGGTCGAAGGGAATGAAAGCGGAAGCTTGTGTAGCGTAAAAAAAAATAATGCTCTTTTCGGCCCATTTTGAAATACATTACTCTGAAAGCAACGACGTCCACGGTTCCTAATGAAGATCAAAGCTTCCTACACTGGTTTCGCAATTTCACTATGTAGGATCTGTTGCATCACAATTTGGAAATATATTGGCAAGCTGGCAGCACGGCAATAATGTGCGCAGATACGATGCAGTCACAAATTATCTCGTGCTTGCTTAACCACAAGTTTGCCCGGCGCATGGGTTGAGTAATTCCTCTAGCCATGGCATACGTGAGAGCTCCCTTTGATCAAACGGATGCAGAACTCCTGGCGGTACAATGACTAAGGAACGATACTACACCCACATCTCATGTGAACAAGAAGGTGAACAAAGAAGTGAGTGAAATAACTTTATTTAGGTCCAGAGAAGACGCAGGGGAGACCCCGTGTCACCCGGCTAGGCCCACGTAGGGACCGCCAAGCCGAGCCTGAATTTCGTAAGTCATAATCACAGGAAGCCAACAGACAGTGATACCAAGAAAAGCATAGGGTGAAATACTTGTTTGACTGCGTAGAAATTTTAAACAAAGAGAAATAAAAGGCAACGAAAAAACAACTGGCCAAAGGTGAGATACGAAACAGCGTCTTCGCAATACATCAGCGACGCTCTTACCAGTGGAGCTATCGCTGCGCCCCATTTCCCGTCCACTTTCTTTAATATTATGCATATAGGTGTTAGAGTGTTGAATGACTGAGTGCCTTGGCTGTGCATGTTGAACATGTTTTCTGCTTGATGTCTTCAGGTAGCATACGGTGGTTCTTTGGCCAGTAGCCTTCTCCTAAGTTCACGTATTACGCGAATTTAGGAAAATATAAATGATGATATACTTCTCCGCGCCATATATACAAAAATACAAATACGAGGACTGCCTTCTAAAGGTGGGCTTGACTCATTTGTGAATTTTCATGATCCGAGAACAGTTATTAGAGCGAGAAAGTTTCTAGGTTGCTTTATAAGTCATCTCACAACACGCAGCTAAGTATCCGAAGTAGTCGCCCTTGCTGTCACTTCTTCGATACTAAGTAATATTTGGCTGTAGTTAGCCACTTGTCTCTATTTTCCAGGTGATCTCGAGATCACATAGTGTTCCGTAGAAACTGCATCGGTTTGGGCATAAACATGGTTGCTGATTTATCAGAACTTGCAAGAAGCACCAAACAGGATGCAGAAATGAAACTCATTCTTAAACTTAGTGATAATTTCGGTCAGTGCTGTAAATGGCCAAGCAAACATTGCAGCTGATAAAGCTCCACAGCCACCAAGATTTGCTCATGAGAAGTCGTGCGAAGTGCTAAATATTTCATTACAAATATGGAGTTGGACTCGCCTACTCATGCGCAGCTTTTTGTATAAGCATTCACTAGTAGTTCAATTATAATACATGCTTACCTCACGATAGGTAACTTTGCGCTATCTTGTTTTTTGTGATTCTCTCAGACAGTAAAGCAAGGAAGCAAATATGTCACAAAAGCTGGCACAACCGTGATCATCGGCTCATATTTTGAGCATTCTCGGGAGTCCTTATGTCTTCGACCACTATTTTTAGATTTTTAGAAGGATTGCTGCAGTACAGAATACTAATTCTTGAATAAAAATGTATGCTGTGCCCCAAAACACACACGTTCATGCATTATCCTCGTACATTTCAGCTGTTCAGAAAATCACTGCTATTCTGACAACAAAGCTGTTGCGTGCGTGTTATAGGGAATTTCTATCAGAACATTTCTAAACATGAGTTCTGCTGTCCACACTCTCATTGCATGAAATGCCCAGTACTATTGACTGAGGAATAAAACTTACAGGTGATGGCGTAATGGGTACATTATAATAGATATTTCGTGACGCTTCCTTTACTGCCTAAGCAGTTGTGCTGACTAGAAAGGAAAAAACAGAACGCCGCTTGTTGTAAAATAACCAGCAGTGCCCAACTTGTGTGTTGAACTTCATCTTGTCTACTGATGTTACGCACGGAGGACACAAACGAAGGGAGGAGAAGGTATGACAAGGCGTTTAATCACAACTTCATCATTATTATCCTGTAGATTATGAGACAAGACAACTGATGTCTGTGGATCATCACCACGCCGCTCCATGACATGCCTGGTAAACCGTCCTTGGGTACAGAATGGCAGGAATGAGGTTCTGATGACCTCTTTTGAATGCGATTATCATTATTTGCCTACTTCAGGCGTTTCGTCGTCATGCGTTCTCGTCATGCACCCGATCGTATTCTTCCCTATTGTTTTATCACCAGAATCCCTTTAGAAACGTCATCCCATTGTAATGATGACACCGTCATCAAACCGCCTTTCCCGTTCCATCAACGCATTATTTCATCGTCATGCCTATGTCATCACTGCTTCGTCGTACAGTCGTCGTCATGTGATTCCGTTTACTGAGGACCTTGACACGCGACTGCCAATAATAGAAAAGTGTAAATACCGGAAATAGTGTATGTCGCATGTTGCTGAAGTAAGAGAATTCTCAGAGTGACCACTACAAATTTTACATAAGTGACTTTAGCAAGAGAATGTGTAGCTATATTGCTTGAATGCTAATCGCACTACCGTGAACATCCATCGTGAGTTGAGTTCTGTCGTTTTTTTTTTCTTTTTTGTAGTAGATGTTTAGCACTTTACCAGTGCTTGCATAGTGTACTTGTAAGACCAGTTACCCTGTATTTGCGTGTAGGCTTGAAAATATAGGGATAATGAAGTGATCAGATGTGTAGAAACATGACGTCCAGAGTCAAAACTATCTAAAATAACCGTAGCAAATCAATAATATGGAGTTTATTACAGATACACTGAAATATACCTTGCAAGGATTGTGGTGCTCGAGGTAGCTTCTCTGGGAAGTCCTGTCGTGTGCCAGGTAAATTGACCATTCTGTTTAGATTAGGTGTCTGCGAATAGTAGTTTTTGATATCGAATCGAGTGCTATTTAAGTAACGCCAGAGACGAATATATTCGAATCGAAAAGCGAATATTTTTCGAAAACTTTGCGAATAACATACACCCTTCTCACCAGCAAAATAAAACAATTTTCACGTCGTGGTATTGACACAACAATAGAGAGTTTCTGTTATTCACTGCACGTTAAAAAGCATGCTCTATTTTAAAAGACCAAAGGGATTCTAAAGAATAACTAAAAGTTTGTTCACAAACTCAGCGCTCGTCTGACCATACGTGGTCATGCGTTATCACATTAAGCTCAGCAATGCAGCCTTGCAGCCCAAATAACATTTACGAATGCCTTCTCGCCCATACCAGAAATGCGGATCATCTGTGGCGATGGCAGAGCGACCAAAAAATTCCCTTTTTCTCTATTTTTAATGGTCGCGGCAGATGGTGCTACTGTTCTGTCAAGTATGTTGCGACGAAACGCCTTCATATCTAATACGATGGGATGACACATGTGCTGCATCTACATATAGTAGCCTAGCAATGCCGAATGCTAAATGGTATGCCTAAACAAAATTTTATTGATTTATCGTGGCTTTACCGGAATAGTGCGACTCCCTGAACGACAGTACGCTCTGGTATAGCATCTCCGCTGTGCAGGTGATAAAGGTTATCACTTTTTAGGGGCGAAGCTCCTTAGGGAGTGGGTCTGTCCCTCCTCTGCAGTATGTAGTAGTAGTAGTAGTCGTCGTCGTCGTAGTAGGTAGCCACGTCTACTTTTATGAAAAAAAAAAAAACACTGCAAATCCACGGGGTGAATGATGATGAGTGGGCGAAGCTCCTGAGGGAATCATCGGTAAACCGTGAATCTTCCGTGTAATTCGCCCAGTCTCGCCGCAATAAATCGAACGATTGACTTCCAGCAATGACACGCGCCATATGTGACGTCATTCCTATTTTATAACAGCGCCCTTCATTATAATTGCACCATCTCCCGCTTAAGGGGACGCTAGCACAATCGCGTTAGAAACGTGCAGTACTCTCTAGTAAGGGGGGAGAGGCCACAGCGTCTTATGCAGCCGTTTACACATGCCGGAACGTGCACCGCGTTTGCCGACGCCATCACATGACTGCTGAGAGAGCATAACCCCCGTATTCATAAACGCTCCTCGACTTGAACTTGACTTGCCACCGCCTTCAACGCGTTTCGAACACGCTGCCCAAGGCGATGGCAAGTCAAGTTCAAGTCGAGGAGCGCTTATGAATACGGGGGTAAGGCGGAGAGGCCACACCGTCTTACACCAGCTTCTTACACGGGCCGTAACACGCTAGCACAAACGCGTTAGAAACGCGCAGTCTTTCGTTAATGTTGGGTATTTATTGTCATCGTGGTGCGTGTGTACATGTGCGCTTCGTGGCGTAGTGGTTAGGGCCGCGCGTTCGGAAGCGAGGGGTCCCTGGTTCGATTCCGCGCTACGGACACAACGTTGGAAATTTTTTGTTATCATAGAAGTAGACTTGGCTACCTACTCCGACGACTTCTACTACTACAGAGGAGGGACGGACCCACACCCTAAGGAGCTTCGCCCCTAAAAATTCCGAATGTTGCGTCCTTAGCGCGGAATCGAACCAGGGACCCCTCGCTTCCGAACGCGCGGCGCTAGCCACTACGCCACGAAGCGCACATGGACACACGCACCACGATGACAATAAATACCCAACATTAACGAAAGACCGCGTTTCTAACGCGTTTGTGCTAGCGCGTTACGGCCCGTGTAAGAAGCTGGTGTAAGACGCTGTGGCCTCTCCGCCTTACCCCCGTATTCATAAACGCTCCTCGACTTGAACTTGACTTGCCACCGCCTTGGGCAGCGCGTTCGAAACGCGTTGAAGGCGGTGGCAAGTCAAGTTCAAGTCGAGGAGCGTTTATGAATACGGGGGTTATGCTCTCTCAGCAGTCATGTGATGGCGTCGGCAAACGCGCTGCACGTTCCGGCATGTGTAAACGGCTGCGTAAGACGCTGTGGCCTCTCCCCCTTACTAGAGAGTACTGCACGTTTCTAACGCGTTTGTGCTAGCGTCCCCTTAAGCGGGAGATGGTGCAATTATAATGAAGGGCGCTGTTATAAAATAGGAATGACGTCACATATGGCGCGTGTCATTGGTGGAAGTCAATCGTTCGATTTAGTGCGGCGAGACTGGGCGAATTACACGGAAGATTCACGGTTTACCGATTATTGCCTCCGGAGCTTCGCCCACTCATCATCATTCACCCCGTGGATATGCGGTGTTTTTTTGTTTTTGTTTTTATTGCATTAGCAATTATATGGACACTCAAAACAGATTTCTGCCGTCGGCGTCGCCGTCGCCGTCGCCGTGAGGTTCCGTATGACGTCATTTGAAGATGAAATCGTCGCCGCGCGCCGAACGCTGTATGTGCGAGTGAAAGGGCGCGAGGGGCGCGTCTTTCACGGGGAGTGAACGCGCGGCGGAGAACAAACGCGCGTTCTGCGCCGTGCTCGCTTAAGGGCTGCAGAAGTAGGCGTCTCTTTTCTCCTTTACAATCACCATATATGTAGAGCAAACGCGCCTTCTTCAGACGCGCGAGAGGCCGCGGGGGAGGGGGAGGGAAGGGAGGCGACGTTTAGCTGCGGCACCAAGTGCCTATTTATATCAGAGGCTCCAGCAACAGTCACCAACGCCGCACGCATTTTGAGCTAACGCGGGCAAAACGCCGATGGCGTCGACAACAGTTCTGCGTGTTGTTGCTACCAAAGCCGCTCACCTTACTTCGTATGACATTGCTGTGTTGCTATCGCATTCATTGCTTCGCCCTTAGGGCGAAACTGTGACATTTTTTGTTTCAATCTAATGTCTGATCATGCGCAGTCGACGACATAAAATGTTCGAAAACTATACGAAAAATCTTAGGGTTTTCGAATAACGACTATTCGATTCCAGCATCAAATCGGATAGTCGTTGACTGCACATTCGTGTTCGAGTATTCGTAATCAAGTGTTCGTAATGGAGTAATCGCTGCGTTATTCGAAAGTGTCGAATATTCGTACATCCCTAGTTTCAATGCGTTTGCAGGCAATCTTGATCAGAGGTTTCGACGGTAAAGGCATGGAGGCTGTGGAGGAAACAAATAATATCCTGAATTCAAACGGCCAGTTTCCTTGTTTTATTAATTCAAAACTGAATATTTCACAGTGGTCTTAACTAAAAGTACTCACACGATACAAGTATCGATGTAGAAATACCTAAACAAATATTCCACGGGAAAAAGACCCTTACTTTGCTTCCCAATTTCGATTGCTATACCCGTGACAGTTCATATTTATTTTGCACCGATGTCCTACGAAAATTTATGCGAGGAGTTAGTCATGTACACGGAGTAACATAACAGGAGCACCAACTACTATCATATCTTGCAATGCCATTCGGCGCTACCATGTATAACATCTCAGCGATAAAAGGTGCTGTGGATGGAGATGTATACAGGGCATTCCCTCTCGGGTGGCCTATGTCCTAGCGGCTAATTAGAAAGTGCGCTGCCTGAATTGAGATTTTATTGTGCCCTGGCAAGCTTCATGCTCCTGCCGAAGAACGAAGACAGGTGTGAGTGGAGGTGTTTGAAATGACAAACAAAAGACAGAGGGCAAGACGTTCAAGAAAATACTTGCCATTCTGCTTGACCTTCGGCACACAATAAATATGTTGCTTTTGATCTGTGTTTTCAACGCAGGCAACCTGCTCGCAATATAATATTTACGTGGTCGGCAGCACGTACGTCTACGTGGAACCAGTTCTGAAAAAAAAAAGAACTCAATGTGAGCGGTGTGCATTTTTGTGCTGTCGTAAATATCTTTCATAATTTGTTTGGTTCACTTTCACAAACTTCCTCCTTTGAGAAATCTAAACGGTCTGTTTGCCTTCAAGTTGTTTATTCAGACGCCGGTCGCATCAACAAGAGATGTAACAAGAAATATGCAGAACCTAAGCACTGTGATGTTTATGCGACGCATTTTGCTGGTAGCTGGCTATCCAGCATCATTTGCTTTTCTGCAAGGCGTCGCCTAATGAATCAGCGTATTTGTGTTAAACACTTGTGATTGTGGCCAGCAGCAGGATGAACGTGACAAAGAGTGTATATGACACAGTTAATATTAATATTGGGAGACGGCCTTCTCAAATACCCGAGCTAATTATTCACGCTAAAACAAGCGGTAACTTTCGTCTTCTATAACACAAATTTAAAGCGCAATTACTAGCATTCTGGTTGCACGAGTGAGTCCTGTATATAGAATTTATATATACAATTTCATTGTTGATTGTGCATTGCATATTCAATCTATAACATTGATACGGTTGTGGAAGGCTGTGTGGTCCAACTACCATCCCTGTGCTTTTTCGTATTGAAGTCTGTATGTCTACATAGATTAGAAATGATTACCAGTGCGAAGTGTTTTGATGATGCATGTTCACTGAATGTACTACTATTGCTGCACTCTTTACAATCCGCTGATCTCCACAAGTTGTGTGCGACAATTTTTTCCTGGTGAACCACAAACTTATAAACTTATATGTTGGACGTAAAGTGATTTCCTCGTTTTCGTTTGGTTATGATGGTATTGGTGCGATCACCAATTTTTTTTTCTTTTCGCTCCGGCGAAGAGCCATTTCAACTTTGTCCGTTAGGACCTGGGCCTATATTTAGGTTATCAAAGTGCGCACTGAGCCGCTGCCGCCATTGACATGCCAGGAGGGCTAGGTGTGAAGTTTTAACGCGATAGCGTTTAGGGCCCCGTGTTGGAGAAAATCCGGCGTTGGGCCACCGGCGTGTGATCCCGGGTGGCTGAGAAAATCATCCAACCACATCAACCGCGCAGGCCCTCCACGGGGTGCAAGGTTTTGGTGAACAAAAATTGAATTTTTCAGAGTGAAATCCGTCAGAAAAATGGTAAAGTACGACTTTACCTTTCGGTGTCGGATTCGTCGTTGGATTGTTTACCAGTCGGCGTCAGATTGTAATTTGCATGTACGAGAAAACCTAATTCTGCTACGAGGAAACTCAAACCTTTCTACCAGACCTGCGCGCATAAGGGGAATAGCAAACAGTTAATAATATAATTAAAAAAAGATGCTAGAGCCTTCACATTTTAGTATAAGACCACTCATATTGCCCCTTGGAAAAATGACTTTCGAGCAATGCATTCCAGTTTAAAAGTGAAGCCGACTTTAAGGGGATCGGTGTAAGCTTGGTCTTTGTGAGCTGGCTTTCCCACGTTCAGCCTTGCGAACGATGCGATGCGAACGGGTCCCGATAAAGCTATCGCGTTCTACTCTTAAAGGCGATGCTTAATTAAGCGTCCTCCAAGTTTTTTGTCCTGCATGACCAGCCGGTCTACAGCACGTGCCAGAGGCAGATGAATACGGTTGTAGGGGAAGAGGCCGGTATCCTCTGCGCAAGACGAGACCCCTTCGGTAATCTCTGGAGCAGGCGTGAAGACACGGGTTGTCCGACCGGAAACCGGAGATGCGTTTATCGGTGTGGACTCTGCATCGCTGCCGCCACAGAAAAGATCTTCGTGACTGGCTTCCCACAATTCACACACATACACTGTTCCCCCCACTTTGACACTCCTAATGCTAACGCATTAAAAGGGGAGGGGGCTTCGCCATTCTATCAACGCGTACGCCTCGGCGTTCCGCCGTCGCTTCGCGGAGCGACAGTACACTGGCCCGCCGAGCAGCGCGAACGCCTTTAGCGCAGTGTGCTTCGTCATGGCGCACCGCTGCCTTAGCTTCGTAACCATTCCTGCAATGGATACCCAGCGGCGTTTGAGAATCATAACAGTGGAGAATCGCGAGGGGAAGACCGTAGAGTTTCATACAGCAATCACTAGAATGAACTGTGACGCTAGTGTCTACAGGAGCTGAAAGGAGGGTGGTTCGGGCAGAATGGGAATGATGGGTATTACATGAGTTTGCTGATTTTCTTTCTTCTGAGTTCAAACGGCTCCATCAGTTTTTAAACTCGTCATTTTCAACAAGGTACTTTGTAATATATAATTCGGAAAGATTATTCAAATTCCCTGACGGCAGGGTTCGAACAAAAGACCTCTAACAGAAAAGCCGGATATTGAAACCATTACGCCATGAAAGCATGTATCAACGAGCGGCATAGACCGCCCTTATGAATTTCTCGCGGGTAAGCCAGCGCGTTGAAGCTATTGGCGCGCTACGATTTGGGCACCTCGTCAGGCTGAACCGCGGCAATTGGCAGAGATTGTGCACGTTCGCAGAGTTTTCTGCTTTTTGAAAATACAGATTGTTTTGAAATACAGGGCAATGAAGGCTGATAAGGCGTAATAAAGAAAGCCACGAGAACGTCTGAATCCAAAGCACGTAGATCACACAAATCCATGTACTACCCATAATTCCCATGGTAGCTGACGATTGCCACGCCATAGTTCCCCCTAGTTGTCACTGTAGGAAACTCTATGGGGCACATGACACGTAATATGCCTCCGGCCGATTCTTATCGCTCCACAAGAAAGCAGACGGCAGAAAAAAAAACGGGGGCGTGAGCTTTGCTGGTATGGCGAAACCCCTGCACATTTTTCTCGAAAGAATCGCACGCGTGCGCCACCAGGTCGATCGGGATAAAGATCGGGAGAGCGCTCCAGCCACGGCTCGCATGTTACAGGTCATTATGAACACGATGATACATCACTGAAATATTCAGTGCCCTTTTCCTGTTGAGGAAATGGGGTAAGCGAAGCTTGTCGCAAGACGACGCCGTCGCTGGCGTTCCGCTTTGTTTGCCCCAAATTCAGGGTCGGCGGTTTTTCGCTAATGTTTGGCCTCAACATCGCGCTCCCGCAACTTGGGGTACGCGGCTCTTTGCTGACGTTTCACCTGGGCTTCGGAAGCCTTCATGCTAAAATCGGCACGTTGATGACAAGCCCTTGCCCAAGTGAGTTCGCGGCGATGTTGCTCAAATTAACGCAGCCTGCTTCTCGGCGGACCCCACCACGCGAGGCCTTCCCATCCGGGCGCCGAAACTGATCTGAGGCGAGGGAAGCTTGGCGGAGCACGCGCCAACCCCCTTTCCTTCCCTTTCCCTTCCCGCGCCACACCAAACGACCTTGATTGGTCGCGCGCGTCACGTTATCCGGCGCCGACGCAGCTTTCCGCGCACCTGCTCTCCTCTGAGAGCAGCCGGTTATTTAGCGTGGTACCACCACGACCGCTGACACTTGTGAGGCAATACAAGCTTCGCTTGAAAAATGTGGCAATCGCCGTGACCAGGAAAAAGAATCGCCACACTTTGTAAAGTGTGACGGTTGAAAAGTACGTAGAGTAACAGCAGATCTCAAATGGGACTCGTACTTGAGCAACTATATTGCGAGTGCTATACGTAAGCTTTTTTTTACCAGCGAAGCTTGTGTATGTATATCCTCAACGTGCGTGTCTGTTCGCAGAAACTATCCCCAGCAGCAATGGCTCGAGCGTCGTCGTCTTCTTCCACAGCTGGCATTTTAGCGCCCCTCTGTGCAACCGCACGAATGCGCTTGTGCCACTGCTACCATAGCAGTTGGCTCGATCCGTTGCCGCTCATAATTCCAGCGTACAATTTCAATTCTCGTCTGTCGTCGTAACTACTCTATTTCCACGGAACTCACAGACTGGGATGCCTTTCGCAAGGTGACTACAAAATTCCAAACGTCTACGCTAGAAGCGTGGAATCACTCCCTCCGCACAGCACATAGACAAACCACCAAAACAGTCCAACGGAACGAGGACAACCCAGAAATTAACTGACACCTCGTAACGCTCTGGGACAAAAGGCATGCCCTAATCCGGAGATGGAAACACAACAAACTAAACAAACGTCTCAGAGCCCGCATAGAGATCACGCAAGAAGCTCAAGAGTACGCGGACAAGTTGGCTACCGACAACAGGCTGGATATCTGCGAGCATGCAGGTAACAACCTACACACGAGCACGTGGTCTCTCTTACGCACGCAGCTTGGACAACCCAAACGAAAGAACCACCTAGAGGTTTTACAACTAAAGAGAGGAATTGACTCGAAAACCTTTGCAGAACAAATCGGGGACCACTTCTCAACAGCTACCATCATTCGTAGCACACAACCTCTACCTGTATTAGCAGACCACACTTCATCCGATCTCGACCGCCCCTTCACAATGGGTGAGCTGAGAATTGCCATCAATGCCTGTAAACGGCAGACAGCACCGGGAAGGGACGGGATATCTAACAAGATGTTACAAAATTTACCCGACACTTAACTGCAATACCTCCTCGACACCATCAACCAAGTTTGGGACACAGGCTATATACCCTCAACATGGAAAATGGCCACGATCATTCCCATTCCCAAACCCAATAAGACCCTACACGAAATTGGGAATCTCCGCCCATTTCACTGACGTCGTGTCCAGGAAAACTTATGGAGCGCATGGCACTATCGCGACTACTCTGGAAACAGGACATGACATATCCGGTCGATCCACGTGTAATCAGATTCGGGATGTACACGCAAGATGCGATGCTTGCTTTGCAGGATGTGTACACTGAATACAGTACTTCTCAACTGCGCGCATAGTTGGCCTGGACATCAAGGGTGATTTCGACCACGTCACCCAAGAAGCGGTACTCGAAGGCCTTAGAGAGATCCGACCGGGACAGAAGTTATATAACTATGTCCGAAACTTTCTTACTGACCGCGCGGTTTCCGTGAAGGTAAATGAGGTAGAAGCCGACACACGGTACCTCCAACAAGTGGTGCCGCAGGGGTCGATATTGTCACCAACCCTCTTCTCCCTCGCTTTCAACGGTCTGACGCGCCATCTCAGAGCAGTGCCAGACTTTCATTTTAGAATATATGCGGATGACATCACCCTCTGGGCCTGAACAGTTTCACCATCAGAAATACAACACACACTACAGTTGGCCGTTGACACCACACCTCGGTACCTTCAAGAAAGAGGGTTCACTCTATCCACTGCCAAATCAGAGTACATCGTCGTCATGAGCGGGAAACTTCCAAAGGCTCGCGAAGATCGGCAACTCATTACCCTCTCCATACAGAATGACGCCATTCCTAGGAAGCCCTACATAAAGGTGCTAGGCTTCTGGTTGCAAGACGACGGCAAGTCCAAGGAATGACTTCAACATACAACCGAACAATTACAACAAGTTCACCACCTCTTGAAACGCACTATGCGTAAGCGAAGAGGCATCAAAGAACATCAACTCAGGCGCATGACCCTGGCCCTAGCCATACCCCGCGTCATGTATCAATACCCATATATAGACATTACGAAGACGCAAAAATCTAAGCTTGAAACCATGCTCCGTCAAATCTCTCGTACAATATTGGGTACCCCACAATACGCCAAGTCCGCTAGGGTTCAAGATACGGCTATTCTTCCTAAACTCGACGAGCTGGCTCAACTTCACCGTGAAGCACAATTTACCCGCCTCAAGTTCTCTGCACAAGGACACGCCATACTTAGTGAGTTGGGCTATGATATACCTCCACCAGCCGCATTCGAAGCAACGCGGCCCCCATGGGCGACGCTCGACCAGATCACCGTCGAACCTGTACCACGGCACATGGACCCAGACAGCCAGCCAGGACGACGTCAAGCACGAGCCCAACATTTCCACGAAAATACAGGAGAGTGGATCTTGTACACAGACGCATCTCCTTCTCAGAACTTCGAGGGCTACCGGACAGGGATAGCTTCCGGAGGAGTACCACTGTCCTGGGGCTTCCATTACAACATTAGCACGCAACGCCTGGCAAAAATCACGGCCGTTGTGGAGGCCGTTACCATACCCAACCCGCAGGCCTGTAATATACTGATACTCACGGATAGTCAAGCAGCCTGTCGAGCCTTCGCGACAGGTGACATTCCAGACGCGCATTACAACGCAATAGCTAACCACGTTGATGCCCACCTTTCCATACGTATGCGCATACCGTGGATACCTGGTGTTGTGCCATAGTACGTGCCAACCCTATCATCGAGGCGACATGAACTCTGATTTATCTGCGTCGAATGGAATCGTCGCGGGTAATTGCAAGCAGCACCGGCCATCATCGCCACCCGTCCGTCTGGGTCCTGTCGACGAGTCGCCAAGGGGACGCGACAAGACAATACGACGCGGGTGCCGTCAGCGGCCGCCTCATCTGGCTTCTGTCGACGAGTCGCCAAGGAGGCGCGACGACACAATACGACGCGGTTGACGTCAGCAACCGCCCCGTCTGGTTCCTGTCGACGAGGAGTCGCCGCCAAGAGGATTTAAGGAAGAACCGGCCCATTAAGCCAGAGAGTCGCCACCGGCCGCCCCGTCGGTCTGGTGCGCTCTTACCAGCTATTACTGCTTTCACCAGCTATTACCTGCTATTACTGCTACATCTGTACATATTTGTACATAATGTATAAAGCTTTCGTCTCATCTTCGCCTGGTGCAAGACTCTGTCTCTCGTCTCCGACCCCGAGTCGCAATAGTGGATGGCAGCTATGGGATTGACGAGCCATTATGTAAACAGCGGATGGCAAGCTGCGAGATACGAGGCCCGAAGATGACTGCTGCACCGCTCGAAGGCAGCTACCAGACCGACCGGCGTCAACAACTTTGGCTGGGTGAGTGCCCGATGTTTGATTTTCATGTCGCCAGACCTCTCTAGCACTGGCAGATGTTAGGAGAGTGTTTTGTTTGTTGGTAGGCTATGATTTGCGTGTTTTTTTTTGGCAGACTATGATTTATGCATTTACCTGCTTAAACGGTGATTCTGATGGGGGCGAAATGCGAAAACACCCGTGTACTTAGATTTAGGTGCACGTTAAAGAACCCCAGGTGGTCCAAATTTCCGGAGTCCCCCACTACGGCGTGCCTCATAATCATATCGTGGTTTTGGCACGTTAAACCCCATAATTTAATTTTTTAAACGGTGATTCTAGTTTAAAGTGAGTTAAATTTAGTGGGCCAGCAACACGAGGAACGAGATCGCGATGGAGGAATTCCAAGTTCAGGACCTCATTCAAATTTGCGCGGAGTTGGGCATTTCCGCCGGGTCCGAAAAAGCAAGGAAAGCGATTCTCGACGTGATGCGAGCCGAGGCCGTGACGACCGAGGAAGCCGAAGAGGCTTGGGAAATGATTGTGGAGCGAAAGCTCGAGGCAAAGGAACGCGACAGGCGTGAGATGCGTGAGCTAGAAGGAAAGGAGCACGAAGTCCCTAGGAAGAGGCAAGGCTAGAGCGCCGTCGAGAAATTCAAACATAGGCATGGCGCACAGCGCGATACCATCTTCATAATTTCAAGGCAAGCGAAAGCATTGTTACTTTTCTTGCGGACTCTGAAAAGGTTTGCGAGAAAGAAGGTGTCAACCGGGACCTCTGGTCCAAGCGGTTGATCCTGTTGCTTCCTCGTAGACACTCGTGTGTTCTGGAACACCTGCTTGATGCAGAGAATCGGCACTATGATGAGGGAAAGATGGCTCTGTTGAGGCATTTTGATGCTTTAAGTCAGGCCGACTGCGAAAGCCAGGTTGATAGCGACAATGCCGAGATTGTCGAGGACAGACCGCCCATTGAGATGGCTGCTAGTTCGGGATGTATAGGAAATGCTGTGACACCAATTTTGCACGCGCTAAGTGATGAGCGCGAACACACTGTTGTTTCGCCGTCTAGAGAGGCCGCTTTGCAAACAGTGACCGACAGTGGCCCCTTTGATCTTATTAGCAGCGATAAAATCCGGTCAGCTGAGGAGCGACCTCACGGTGAGCCGGCTAACTCAGATGGCGTCGGATGCAGTCATGTTCTGTCAGAGGCACAGACATCTAGTGCCGACCACGAACCTAGCTTGGTTTTGCCGCCCGGAGCGATATCGCTGCCACGAGAAGGCAGCGTACCTACGAGTACGCGTGCCGAGACCGCAAGCCCTGTGAGCCGCGCCGAGGGCAAACGACGAAGGCGCAAGCTGAGAAAGTCGGACTCGGGCGGCGATACGAGCCGAGTCAAGCGTGCCAACCGCCAACACGTTGGGACAAAGTGCAGTATGGTGAACCCGAGGCTTAGGCGGCTACTGCGATCTATAATAGGCGTGACGCGCGTCTCTAACGGCAGGATTTCTCGGAAATTCAGACGCCGAAAATGCCGCCGGTTCACAGCGATGTCAAGGAATTGTAAGCAGAGGAACGTATCGAAGCATTGGGTATGCTTAATAGTCTGCTTCAATTGCCGCTCTCTTCCTGGGGGAAAGACAGGCGACTGCCCAGCGGTCAAAGGGACAGCGTGCACGCGGGTCCATGAATGCGTCGCTCTCGCAGTATTTGGAGCCCGCGGGTTGAAAGTCGCAGGTGCTTCGGGAAAATCAACTTGTTCTGGTGGCGCGAACTGTTTCACGCCCGAGCAGCGCAGTCTAATCAGGAGGCTCGCCGCGGTGGGGGACTGCAGATTATTTATGTACCAGCTGTGGTTCTTTGACGCGCACACAATGCATGGCACACGAGCATTTATGCATTCTACCACCGCCGCATTGAGGCCACCGTGGTCGAAACGAAACCCGTGGTCTCGAGCTCAGCAGCGCACGCCACAGTGAGTGCGCAACCCCGGCAGGTTACTCCCTAATTATGCGTCCGTCAATGCGTGTCGTAGCTTCGGTTGATGCAAGAACGGTCTGGTGCATCAGACGATTTATTTTGCGTTGGATCGTACGTAAGCTGAAGAAAGAGTTGAATCAATAACGGTCGCCTAAGCCAACTAGCCAAAGTAAAGAAAAATTTCTTGCAGAACCCATCTCACGAGCATAGTCGACGGTAATGCGTTGGCATTGAATCAATATAGTGACACAACGTATTCCCAACGTCAACACGCGTTATGTAAGGCGTGTACTGCAGAGGGGCTCCTCTTTCACGCTTCCCGAAGAACACCCAGCGCCCACCGCCGCGTAGCGTGCTCATGGCGTACGCAATACATAGCGCGCCAGTGCCTACGAACACAGAGAAAAGTGCCTCGCGCTTGGATGATGATGATGATGATGATTTATGGGATCCCCTTTGAAAAGGGGCCGTGAAAACAGTCACCTAGCTTGCTTGACTTATTCAGGTATGCTATACATGCTTTTCATTTTAGTATTTATTCAATCTCCCATTCTCTGCCTCAAAACCTCTATCTACCTTGTACCGCTACCTTTGCCTGTAATGAATCCGGTCATGTCACTCTTTTCTCTGCCTTTTTTTATACTTATACTCTAACGCATCGTGGAAAACAAGCACTTCATTATAAATTATTACATGAAACATTTCTCTATAAGTTAAGCAAAATGATACACTTATCCCCAATGGATACCAGTCCGGTAGGAGATTATGGGCTGCCTTGATTACAAAGCAGTACAGCGGCGAATTCTGATCTAGCTTGTGAGTTTTCCTTACACTGGCGACCCCTTAAGTATCAGCATGTCAAGAACAACGAGGACGCCATGTGATTTGGGGTCGTTCTGCAAAGAACATTTAAAAAGCAACTTGACGGAAATCCTCATAAGATACAATGACTTATTCCAACTAAAAGAGAAGACTGGGCCACAATCGCTCCTTTACTCCTATCGTGTCAATGTCATATAGATATTTCACATAATCGCCGCGTGTTGAAGATGATAACGATTTCCATGCTATGACATACCTACAAGGAGGAATAAGCCAAGAAGCAACCGCTACAATTAAAATAGATTAGCATAAATACAGAAATACAAACCAAAATAGATTGGTCACATTGCGCAGCAAGGGTGAGCGAGAGGGCTTTTGCCGACAGCAATTTTCTTTACGACAAGAACACAGCAAAACAATTAGCAAACATATAAAGTTTCACTAACCGCTTCACGTAGATTCAAAAGTGTGCATGGAATCTGGATATTTTTTTCGACGCTAATATTGATGCAATTAAAACCATTCGCAGCGTTAAAGTCCTGTAAATATACTAGCTGAGACTACCTGTTAGTACTTCTCGATCCCTGCATGCCGTCGTTCGTCCTTGCTTCATCAATTCTGGCTAATAATGGTGCGGTCAATTTTATATTATAAAGAATGAATTTCTCGTCGCTAGAAAAGTAAGAAGGTAGCGGTATCCACTACTTTTCAATCCTTTCATGATTAGGCAAACATCGTGCTCATTGCTTCAGAAATCTAGACAGCTTTATTAAGGCCTACAGAGTAAGAGCAGCAGTTGCTGGTGCTGTAAAGTACACTTAGTGAAAAAAATGGTCTGGAGGGTGGCACTGACGTCAGTGGCAGCTGCATGGTAAAACAAACTTGCTGCACATTTTGGGGTCACAGAGAAATAACGCCAATAATATTTACATGACGGCTTGAAGCCTCTTTCGTGACTGGTGTGGGAATGGATACCGGGCCTAAGCATGGTTCACTGTGGAAAACGTAACACGCACAGCTTGCGTACTAGTTTCTATGCGGGTGAGTATACAGAGCTTCTATTCATTGAACTAAGGTAACCATCCTCCCGGAAACCATCCACCATTGATTGCAAAATTGGTGTCTCCATAGTTTCTGCGTCTCTCATTCCTATGGCGATAGCTTGGGCTAGCTGAATGCACGGGAATAATGAGCACAGCTACCTGCCCCTACTATCCTGTATATTTCGGGTAAAAAGCAAGCCCTGGTCTTTTAATGAGCACGGTTTGCCCTACGCCAAAGAGTGCGGAGCAAGACGCCCGATGCGGTGGCGTTTTGTTTTAGAGCAGACGACACAGCGTTAGCCCCTAACTTCGTGACGCCACACAATGCCAAAATGGCGGTCGCTGTTGGGGGGGGGGTGGGGGAGGCTCGCGAGCGTCAATTCCAAATTAAAATTAGTAGTTAAGTGAGGGCTGAGAGCTAAGCGCTTTTGAGTGCATAATCAGTTGGCCTATGTGCTTTAAGTTATACTGCTAAATTGAGAAAGTTGTACGACCGTGTCAATGTCCGTTAAAGTGATTTATGCTGCGTAGCTGCCGAGTGTCTTGAGTTTCACGTTGCGTCGGGTTGGTAAAGCTAACCCGTCCTCCATTCTTCGAAACAGCGGCGCCTCTCTTGATAACACACTTAGTTCTGGGAAAGGAGTGGCTGTACCATTTGGCTAAGATCAAAATGTTTATTTTAGGCCTGTCCGTATCTTTAGATTCTGTGCGCATGGTTTGCAGGACCTTGTCCGCTTTCTGTGCTTTCAGAGAGCTATACTTCCGACATTATTTCATCAAAAGTTGTGGGAGGGCCCTACCGTCCTACCAAGTATCGAAAAGGCGAAATATCTTTACAAGTAGAGTCGTTACACTACAGTTGGCAACATAGAGGTGTCCAAAAAGTTGCAGTGGCTTAGCTCGGCTATGCCAGGATATACGTAGCGTTAGCAAAGGTTCAGCTGATTATTCTTAGCTTTCCTGGTTGTCTCCTACGCTCAACCGCTAATTGCCAGGCAACTACTTCTGGATCCGACAAGTCAAGCTTCACCGTTCTTCTGCGCTGTTGAGCAGCATTTGCGCTCTCCTTCTCCATGGCTAACCACACTGGCAAACGCCAGTCAGAAGCGCAGCGGCTCCAGCGCAGTGCCAGACGGCGACTGCACAGCGAGCGCGCGCCGGCGCCAGTGCGTCTACCACGGCTACGACGTCACTCCTCTGGAATGCGCAGACCGGCGGCGGTGAGTCGCGCGCGGTGGCGGCGGAGTGCCCGAGAGGTGCCGGCTCCGGTGGCTCCGGTGCGCAAGCCGTGTGACATCACTGATCCTTGCGCATGCGCAGCACGGCTCTTGATGTGCCGCGCGAAACGGGCTTGGCTAGGCCGGTGTAGCTAACGCTAGAAAATCACTGAACTATGAAATAGGCACCATTGCCTAAAACCCCGTATCTCCCGCACTCTGTGCGCTACCGTATTCAGCTCAATTGGCAGAATCAGAGTCACGCAAACAAACAAACCAACAAAAACCGTTCTACTAATATGCCATAAAACCGGCTGCACAGTCTGCCAATTTTATTTTAATATCGCTTGTTTATCAGCTGAACCGAAGACATAGGCTTGGTTCAGAAGATCACGTGAATGGGAAGTCTTTAAGGAGCGAACATTTTCATATTTCAGAGATTAAAAAAATATCGTTGCAAATAACATAATTCTAGTCGCTGAGCTGGATTATTCAGTGACCGGGCAATTATTACACCAGAAACCCAAACACGTACTCATCATTATCATCATCAGCAGCAGCCTATATTTATCTCCACTGCAGGACGAAGGCCTCGCCCTGAGATCTCCAATTATACCCCTGTCTTGAGCTAGCTGATTCCAACTTGCGCCTGCAAATTTCTAACTTCATCACTCCACCTAGAGAAGGGAAGCGCAGTCGTCCCTCGACTGCGCTTCCATTCTCCGGGTATCCAATCCTGTAACTCTAATGGTCCAGCGCTTATCCATCCTACGCATTACATGCCTGCCCAGCTCCATTTTTTCCTCTTAATGTACACTAGAATATCAGCTATTCACATTTGCTCTGTGATTCACACCGCCCTCTTTCTATCTCTTTGTGCGGTCCTTAACTTGTTCACGAGATTCATTGTTAACCTCCAAGTTTCCGCCCCATATGTTAGCACCGGTGGAATGCAATGGTTGTACACTTTTCTTTTCAACGACAGTGGTAAGCTCCCAGTCAGGATTTGGCAATGCCTGCCGTATGCACTCCAACCCTATTTTATTTTTCTGTAAATTTCTTTCTGAGATCCAGGTCCCCTGTGAGTAATTGACCTAGATAAACGTACTCCTTAACAGACTCTACAGGCTGACTGGCGATCCTGAATTCTTGTTCACTTGCCACGCTATTGCACATTATCTTTCTCTTCTGTATAACAATCTTCAATCCCACTCCTACACTTTCTCGGTTAAGGTCCTCAATCATTTGTTGTAATTCGACCCCATTGTTGCTGAACAGGACAATGCCATCTGCAAACCGAAGGTTGCTGATGTATTCGCCGTTGATCCTCACTCCTAAGCCTTCCCTGTGTAAGAGCTTGAATACTTGTTATAAGCATGCAGTGGATAGCATTGGAGAAATTGTTTCTCGTTGCTTGACCACTTTTTTGACAGGTAACTTTGTGCTTTTCTTGTGGAGAACCAAGGTAGCTGTGGAATCCTTGCAGATATTTGCCCAGATATTCACGTATGCCTCCTGTACTCCTTGATTACGCAATGCCTCTATGACTGCTGGTATCTTTACTGAATCAACTGCCTTTTCATAATCTATAAAAACACATATTCAACTCATAACAAATATTGAATAATTAGGTTCCTAATTTACTTTCCGGCACATATTGCAATGTAGGAATTCTATCCGGCGAGTTTCCAAAGCGTATCCAATTGGAATGAATTTCCAGAACTTCACCAGTTTGGAGATATGCACCATAAAACTCGCGCTTAGGCACGCGTTCATAAGTTGAGCATCAGCGTCCCTCGGCGTAACCGCGCGCACGCACTCGTGCCACTGCTCGCGTGTTCATCGTCGTCGTCTTCTTCACAGCTGGATGCGATGCCGCTCATCATGCGAGCGATACCATACTGCCCCTTCCTTTGCAAAGGTGCTGGCGGCACTGGCCCACTGCCAGTCGGTGCGGTGATTTCGGTGTCGCGTTCTTTGCCTCAGTATATCGCGAAATGAAAACACCTGTACAGCTCCACTCAAATTGGCATTAATGAGTATCGTAATCATCGGAAATCTTTTGAAGACGTTCTTTTATGCATCGAAGCACAAATTCAACTAGAACGCCCTTGTATTTTGTCCCACACTTTGGGAAAGATTATCTCCAAACTGTGTCATCCTGTAAATTTATTTCCAGCCGATACGTCTTGCGCAATCATTGGGTACAATTCGTAAATGGAAGTATGTGACATAAAGTGAATAATTATTAAGTCAGTTGAGAATTTCCTTCTCTAATTGGACTATGTGTTCCAATTTCACGTGCTTTAGTAATGTCCACCTCTTCGAATAATCCAGATCTCGGAAAAAAATTGGCTATCTGCCACCTTTAAAACTTCCGTAAAACTTAAAAATTATCACACCGCATGTTTAAAATATAGACGCCGTAACGGCAAGCCGTGCCGTCGCAGCCGTTGATGCGTACTGATGTGTTACATAAGGCCAAACTGAAAGCATCGGCTGAAAACAGCGAACCCCGCTGTGGCGCATAGAACTATACGGCCACTGCGGCCGATACGCAACAGCCACGAATCAGAAGTAGGCCACTCTTTTCTCGTAACAGGATCGTGGGTAAAGAGGAAAGCCACTCACGATGGAACGCCCATACACGGGCACAGGAAACCAGGATCAGAGGTGCCGGGGCATGGTGCCGCGTACTTCCTCCCGGAAGCGCCACTCATTTCCAGGACGGGGCCCACTGTTTTACAAACAAAGTCGCAGGTCGCGAGGGGTCGCCGTGGAGGTAGATGGTCGACATGAGGCAGGAGACATCTATTACCGCGTCTGCTACCTAGGTTACCACGCTGGGGTGTCCAGAGGAAATGCCAACGTGAGCGCGCTACTGCAGACTGCATTATGTGTCCCTTACTGTATGAAATGATATCATAAGAAGCCAACAAAAACACCAAAGACAGCATAGGGGAAATTACATGTAATTAACAACTGTATTAGAGGAATGCTAAATTAATGGAAATGAAACTGGATGAAAAAACTACTGGCCGCAAGTGGGGCCAGAACCCACGTCTTCGCATTTCGCTTGCGATGCTCTTAACTGTGAATCAATTTAGGGGGCGTAACATATAAAGTGGTAACTAATAAAACGCCGTAAAACGCTATGTGCATTCGGGCCCAAGCGTATTCATTGTCCACTTTTTTTTACAGAGAGGAAGTAGTCATAAACAGTGGATATTTACAAGCAAACAGTAATTTGAGACACCGCAGTATAACGCCACATAACTGAAATATATACAGCCCCGCAAGCCGCGCCGCGTGTTACGACTTAACGGGATGGACATAGTTTAGGACTATATCAGTCGATGATAGCGCACCACACATTCGCATTGAATAAAAGCTCAAGTATTCAATGAAATACACTGTGAGGCATTTGCTGCCTCACGCCCAGAAACATTTCATTCGGCTATTTTCGTACAAGTGCGCGTTTATGAGTGCGGTAGCAGTGCAGTTTTTTTAAGTAACAGCAATATTTATAAAAGAAGCAGGGTATGACACATTCTGCATGAGTGACAGAAGGTTTCCGCAAACCGATGATCGAATTCATTTGTAGCAGAGGCAAAGTATGAAGGACCTTTACTTCTACATTGATTACGCTCCTTAATCGCGTGCCGTAATAATTTAAGCTTAGCTTCGTGTCGCTCTCGCAATGACGCCGCATGCTCTCAGCTGGTGTCATAGTAAGATGAAAGCTTTCAAGTTATTCTAGCGTCATTTTGCCAAATGACGTATATTCGATGACCGAGCGACAACGCAAGTGCCGAGTTGCCCGGCATTTTCCGAGCCACAGTTTGCAGCTTTCTTCAGCCTGGTGACACCATCTGCTGGCCGCATCTGGGGCTGCCTCCTCTCTTAGGGGGCGGAAGTCGTCTTAAGACGGTAGGCCGACGGCCACGTGGCCACCCCAACTCAGCGAGCAAAGAGGATGATGTAGTGCTGTCCCGTCACTTTGACGTAGTCGCCTGTATATCTGACCAACGCATCCAAGATAGGAGGTCTGTGCACTATGCTTTATGACGTCATGCTTCTCAGAGAGAAATTTATATTGCCAAGCCCAGCGTGACAAAAGCGGTGACCTCAAAATCACCGTGGCTTATCCAGGCGCATCCCTGTTAGATTCAATAGCAGTCGGGCAAGGTAGCGTAATGCCGTGGATCGAAGTGCACCGGCCTTTTGCTATCGAGGAGGCGTTGGCCATTCGTTGATATCGCTCCGTACATTATGAACCTTTCCTTTTTCTTTCCCCTCTACATTTACCATACCGCCACTTGTTCAGCTGCTTCAACACTAGAAATAAACGCCTGCGGATCTTTTCGTTCTGGCAAGACCCAGTGACATGTTGCTTGCGGTCATGCTTTTTCTTTATACCGAGCAGTATAAACGCGTGCACTATCGGCGCAGAACATTGCGACGTTTGGCAACGAGTATGGCGAATACGAAGAAGCACCTGGCTCCGGAAGAAGAAGTGGCACGGCAGGAATAACGACGGGAAGCTGCTCATGCATGGGCCCAACCACGACGTGCCGACCCAGAGTTCCGAACAAGGGAAGCCGAGGCTAAGCGACAGCGAATCTCCGAAGACCCCGAGTTTCCAGTAAATTAGGCGGCGCCGCGGCAACGGTACGAAGAGACTCATCGGAACTAAAAGAGAAGTTGAAGCCATCAGCTCTGCTGTTTCATTAGTCTTCGCGACGTTAAGTCAGTGAAGACGCACAGATTTCTTTGTATTAATAACGGAACGCTCCGAGAGAAGTCTCGCAACCTGTAAAAAACCGGAGAAAAGCTGCAAGGGCGCTTTATGCGCGCCACAGTTTCCCGAGTACAACGCCGTGGAGGGGATCCCCGTGCCGAAGCGCCGTACGTCTTCCGGAGAAATGCCCTTAGCACCGCTAAAAAGTGAGCACATAGCCGGATGAAAGGTGACTCCTGGTCCGCGCCAAGCACAAGTAGTGACACAAACCGCACCTCGGTCAAGGCGCATCCGTAGAGAAGACCACAGCCTCATGCGGTGAAACTTGCGGCGAACGGACGAAGACATCAAACTGAGGTCAGCTACGATGGTAGCCCGCGGTACAATACAATGCCATACAATGCTAACACTGAGTTCAATATTGCATGAACGCACACCACGCTGGACCGTCAACCATGTGAAGACGAAGCCCGGCACGAGGACAGCCAGGTAATGATCATTTTGTCGTAACTTCACCAGATTCACCTGGGCCCATGCTTCCATCAGCGCATATCAGTTGCCAGGAATGGAGCCGAAACCCCTCCAGTACGATGCGTCTTGCAGCGCTGCTCTTAGCGAGCGTCGGCGTCGGCCTTGGGCCTCGGCCATGGTACTTCTTACACCGTGGCCTCGGCGCAACCGAGCGAACGAGTACAGCGATGGATAAAAGCGGAACGCCGGAGCGTGGCGCAAGATGAAAGACGGCGATAGCGAAGAGAGGATGAAGGTGTGGCGAAAGAGTGAGTGCCGCGCAAGGCGGGCTTTGCGTCTACGATGGCTACGTGATGGCGGCAGAGTTGCGCGCGTCGTCTGCTTGAAAACAAAGCGCTGCATGAGCGGAAGTCTGTCTTCGACGGCTGCAGTGAATCGCGTCCATGCGTTTCGCGCCACACTTCGCTCCGTTTGCACGTGCCGCACGAGACAGGTTGGCCGCGCCAGCCAATACACCGCGAAAACAGGTATAAAGCTGAGCTCAAATTTCGCTTCGGGAGTATCGTAATCGTAGTGAACTTTTTATCGTCAAGTTTATTTGAACACCGCCTTTATATTGTGTCAAGAAAATATTTATCAGACGGGTTATTGCCCTTCCTTGGATCGACTATCGACGCAAACTCGACATTATAACGCAAACAGTGCGGCTATTTGAAGGCTGAAAATAAATGGCCCGGGGGCTTTTTGTTCTGGCCAGGCGCAGCGACATATTGCTCGCTGTCATGCCTTTTCCTTTAAGAATACAGCATGGCCTTCTATTTTGTGGTGTCCTTCTTCTCTTTACCTCCTGAAATATTTCCTTACCTTTTCCCTTCATTTCCCTCCTCCTTCCTCTCAGTTATTATTGATAATAATCCGCAGCATGGAGAGTCCTGCAGTGATCCTTAAAAGGCTTTGGCATTTCAATCATCCATGTGCATAGTGTTGCGACATGCTAAGGCGCACCATAGTGAAACGCTAGATGAAAGATTTAACAAACCACAAGCGCAGACTTAAATGCGATGTCCTCGCTCTCTTCGAAAGCATTAGCGAACTGAAGCTCGAGCATTCGAAGTTCTCCGGAAGGCGCCCTGGTTGGGCCAGTGACTGGCACAGCGCTTTACTTGGCACCAATGTTTTACTTGGCATCAATGTTTTCAGCGATGTTTCTGTTGTAGTTTCATCAATGTGCAAAAAGTATTGATTCCACGAGTTTCTGGATAGTGGATTTCGTAACCTCTCAATATGATAGTGGTTGGTAAAGCTGCATTCACACATCGGTAAATCTTGGTGTTTCAGTGCACAGACGCACGTGACATCGCTCAACAGCACCTAAAAGCACTGCCAGCAGCTAGACTGCGTCGCTGTAATTTATCGGTGTGGTTCACTGTCACTAAGACACGTCCCGTCTCCTCATGGACATAATGAGGGATTCTGTCCATAGCGAGAATTCAGATTAAAGGCCACTCAATATCGAATACATGCTACGACATTACCTGAGTGCTCATTCTAAACAAAAGGAGAAAATGGGGTATCGCGATTGGTCTACTTGGGGAGTAACTGGCCTACTACAACCATTCGACCTTTTAGGGATGAATCGCGAGGGGATGGATGATTACTCTCCATGTGGTTACTCCTTCAAGGGCGAACACCTGCTGTTTTGTTATGACTGTGAAGGGTTGATCCAAGTGCCTATGATTGTCTCAGGCATCCCGGCTAACTTTAACTTTGCACATTTTCCGAAGTCAGCAACAAGGATGCGACCAAATGCATGCTGATGGATAGTGTACCGAGCATGTCTCACTAGTTATTGCTTCATGCCTGGTTTCTTAAGTCAAAATAGTGGACCAACCTTGCAAATAATAGCTTTAGGGTGAAACTTTCAGTGAGCAAGTTGTAGAGCGTACTAGGCAACACCTTATTCAAGAGCTTTGAACTATTTACTTATTCTACGTTATCTTTTACCGCGAGAACTGGCTTCGTAAGTCGAAACGGAACATTGAGCCACGGGTGGTGACGCTGCCTTAAAGTTTCCGCGTCAGTTCGCCGTCACATCCTGAATTTTTACGGTTTCTGCAAGAGACTAGCTAATTGTTCATCGGTATAAATGGACTGCATTGTGTTCTAAAGCAACCGAAAAGTGAACGTGGCATGTTTCGGGAACTTTTACTGCGACAACCTTGCTCGAATACGCAAAACATTTGTTGAAATCGGTTAAGGTAAACTGGTGCACTGGCACTGTGGTTTCGGTTAAATAAAATAATCAACCTATTATCGCAAAGGTAACAAAAATATAATTTTGAAACACATCATATATGTCTACACCGATTTAGTGTTTCTCGTTGATGTCCTCGCCCATAAAAAAAAAATTTACAAACGACTATAATCCTTCACTTCGGCGTCTCCTAGTAACAATCGTACCTCGGCGTTGGTGTACCCTGGTGTAGGGCTGTAAACCGAACTCGGAAGAGCTAGCGAACGAAACTGGCGGCAAACCGCCACGCACAGAGGAGCGGGCGAGGGAGCGAAGGAGGGCGAGGAGGGCGCAACGCATAGCCTCTTAGTGGATGGCGCACGAAGCGCACCTTACGCACCCCTCCGCCACTGACGTCAGAGCATGTAACGAGCGCCGGAACAGGTGCGCGCCGGAAGAGGAGAAGGAACAGAGGAGGGAGTGACGTCACCCATGCGCTGCGTCAGGCAGGCGTTCACTGTGTGTCAGGTGGTGTGCAGCTCTAATTACCTTGTTCTTTATTATTGCGATAGCAATTATATGGACACTTCAACCGGATTTCTGCCGTCGTCGTCGCCATCGTCGTCGCCGTGAGGTTCCGTATAGATTCCAAGGGCGATAAAAATGTTGTCGCAGTTTCACCTGAAAGGCGAAGCATCAATTGCGATCGCAAATTTGTAGAGAGCTATACGTAGTAATGATAGTAGCTTTATCAGCTGTATAAACTTCGAGATGCAGCAGCACCGGCAACACGCAGAACTGTTGTCGACGCCGTCGCCGTTTTGCCCGCGTTCGCACAAAAGGCGTGCGGCGTTGGTGAGTGTTGCCGGAGCCTCTCATATAAATAGGCACTTGGTGCCGCAGCTAAACGTCGCCTCCCTTCCCTCCCCCCCAAGGCTTTTTGCTCGTCGGAAGAAGGCGCGTTTGCTCTACATATATGGTGATTGTAAAGGAGGAAAGAGACGCCTACTTCTGCAGCCCTTAAGGGAGCACGGCGCAGAACGCGCGTTTGTTCTCCGCCGTGTGTTCACTCCCCGTGAAAGCGCGCGTCCCTCGCGCCCTTTCACCCCTTTCACTCGCACATGCAGCGTTCGGCGCGCGGTGACGATTTCACTTCCATTGACGTCATACGGAACCTCACGGCGACGACGACGGCGACGCCGACGGCAGAAATCTGCTTTGGAGTGTCCATATAATTGCTATCGCAATAAATCGTCGCCGCGCGCCGTATGCGCGAGCGAAAGAGCGCGGGGGACGCGCGCTATCACGGAGGGCGAACTCCCCCGCGCGCTATCACGGAGAGCGAACGCACGGTGGAAAGCAAACGCGACCGTCGCCCGAAAGGCCGTGGGGGTATGGGAGGGAGGGAGGCAGCCTGGCGCTGTGCTCCGGCACCAAAGGCGTATCTTGCCACTCAATCTCCCACGCGAAAGCAAGAAACGGGAAGAGGGGGGGAGGGGGGGCAGCTTCTCCTCTGCCAACAACTTCTCGTTTGCCCGACGGTGCCGGTCGCCCGCACCGTATCTTATCTCCACACGGCTCTGACCTTTGTATGCGCTGTGCATTCGCCGCTCAGTTTCCGTTGAAGCGATAGACCGCGCGAACCTGCGCTTGCTGCCAGCGTTTTGACAGTCGTTGGCTGCGGTCATTCAGTGTGATCTATTCATGTTTGCTTGTGCGCGCTGACACCAGGATTGTTAATTCAGTTAGTAAGCCAATGTGTCCAAGTTTATGCAGCCGATAAAACTACTATCCCTACTGCGAATAGCTCTCTACTAATTTGCTATCGCAATCGATGCTTCACCTTTCGGGCGAAACTGCGACATTATTTTTTAAATTATAATGAGCGGGCGCCCCTGGTTTAAGTGTGCCGTCACTGATGATCTCACTTTTGGTCTTCGAGTTTCACGAGAACCTGTACTGTTGCAGTGGGTATCTAAAGTGTACGATTGTGTTCTTTGGTTTGCGGAAATTAGACTTTCGTTTTTGTTTCTAATTATTCCTGAAATTTAATTAGCTCTTTACTGTACTAACCTGTGCACTGATGTCATATCCATCATCAGCCATAAGAAGAACCATTGATATCTACTTGTTTTTATTTTTATGATAAATTTTTTATTTCATCCCACCTCTGTGACAAACCGATAGTCGGTCCTTGACCGGAACTTGCTGCGCATGAAACAAGAGTGTCACTCGGGGCTTGTGCCATTAAAAGTATGTGCACCCAGTCTAAATGCTTTAATTATTTTTCCTGAGATGTAAAGTTGACATGAATCAGGGCGAACCATACAGCAGGGACTGTAATGTTACAGCACCTATTTATGAGGCCAGATGGCGACCCTTAATATATATTGATTCTATAAATTTTAATAACATCAATCATAGCGTCACACCTCGTCGAAAAGGAAGGTAGCCATGCAAGGCCTCTCGTATGTTACTTTTATTTAGCCTAAGGGAGGCCGCTTAGCTTTATAACGAGAAAATGCCACCATTAGTAATAAAAGTTGCCATGTTCACCGCGTACACGGGATGTGTGATTTGTGACGCACCAATCGTAATGTGCCATTGAACTACTTCAATAGATCATTTCAGTGCAGCTTGAAAACTCGGGTGAGACTGAACTATTCGTGAAACTGAAACAGAGGACGTGTTACTACCAAGACAAACGAGGTACACCTGAGCGAAATTTCATTCTAATTTATTGGACAAATAAGCCGAACACAAATAAGAAAATTGATGACAACCGCTTCCACAATGGTTAAAAAGCAATTATATTACTTAATAGTTCACTTGCACATCCACTACTGTCTTCTTGCGGGGGGGAGTACGACTAAATGAAACACGGATAAAATTCATGTCTTGGAAAAAAATTATACGGCTAATCAAAAGAGTACCACAAAGGTTTCATAAGGCGCGTCTTTTCAAAAAACATGAAATACTAGCCTTACACAAACGTCATGAAAAAAAAGTTGGCGATGGTTATTTACAATCACGCAAAATCTAATCGTACTGGTTTTTTTTTTCAGAAGAATCTTGCGGAAAACCACTGCCACAACCTACGTCATAAGATTTATAGAAAAGAAAAAGCACGCACAAATTAGGGAACTGAGAAACAGAGCTATCAGATACCGCATTTTTTAAACCAACCCCCTTTTCTAGCTACCCTGATTGATGACATCGGTTCATGCCATTCTTATTAAAGCAAGGTACATTCATATTTATTATCAATACAAACATAAACCTTGTTCACGTTTTCTGTTGTCAAAAGTATTTGCTGTTGTCTTTCTTTCACTTTGTGCCATTTGGAAGTCGTCAAAATCAATTCATTCTATGTCATATTTTTGGTTTTGACTTGTATGCCTTCTTGTGCCTTAAATTTGAAAATTATAGTTTCAGAAGCAGCTCAGTACAGCGTTGCTGTACTGAGCTGCTTCTTATGTCCAATGGCCATTGTTTTTTTCTGCACTGTAATAGCTTTTGCCAAATTGGAACACTGAGCATTGCGTTTTTTTTTTTTGGGGGGGGGGGGGGAGTGAATTTGGGTTCCTGGGGGGCAGCCGCCCTGTCGGGCCTTTTTGCCTTTTTGCCGGTCCCCTAGGTAACTGTATATGTGTGGGTACACACATACATATATGTATGTGTATATTTTATTGGTTGCCTGAATTAGACTTCAAACTTCAACATTTTCTCACCAGACAAATCAAAGGCGCCCGTGAAAGGAGCGTCAGATTAACTTGATAGGGCAAATAAACACCCAGCAGTGTCGCTATCTGATCAGTGGTTGCACTTTACTATTTACGTACCCCCTACGGTGTGCCTTATAAAGATCGTGGTTAACGCCGGCAAAACGGCACAACTGCTTTTACAGTCGTGTTTGAACCTCTCCAATGTAAAAGTAAAGGTGAAAATTACTTTAGTACTCTCCTTAATTTCTATGGAGCTCTCAACTACATGTGCATTTGGTGTTTTTGTGACCTTCAGAAACGTCAAAATACAACTGAGAATGCCCGTGTTTTTAAGTATTAGCTAAACTATAAGCAATCAACATATTTCGGCATCTGTGGATGCCATTTCTAGACAACGCCTCTTAACTTTCATAACGTGGCATATACTCGTGCATTTCTTACGCATTTGTTAGCAACTAAAACGTCGTCACGTCAGGCGCCAACACTATGTACTAGTCCATCTAGCTCTAGAATAAATTTTATCTCTTTTCAGTATTATAAATATATAGGGTGTTTTCGTTGTTTGGGCTTTTTTAGACGATGCAGACGTTCATAAAAGACGGCGTTTCCGCAGATGAGTTTCTCGGGGAGGCGAACATGTGCTCTGCCGCAAATAACATGACGTTCAAAACGCTAACAAAAATATCTAATCAAATTTTTACGGCGAAGCTGCATACCAGCCAAGGAAATCTACGTGTCGTTGGCGTAAGCAAACAAAATTGGTGTGGTTTAGCTTTGATTAACCCTAGTTGATAGCGAAAGCTTGACTGCTCTGGCTAGGCCCATTGTCAAGCTGTGGCCGAGGTGTGGTTTCGGCGTTTCGCAATGATATACAGACATGTTTGCAATGAATACAGTGTTTATTCATCATTTTATTTGCCTATGAAGGCACTGTGGTGATCAGTAAAGTAGTGAGACTTGGTTTCAACTCGAAGCCGGGCCCAAATGTGCCCGGGCAACGGCGGAAATGTCTCCTTTGAGGGCTCCGCAAGGGCCTAAATATAGTCCAACGTAGCGTGAACGTGCGCACGCGTTATGTCACGTTAGCGGGAACAACAGCGGCGATAGTTCAACCGATGGTTCGATGTACTGGCGCCGCCAACGTAGCCGGACGCGCGGCCAATGCGCTCCAACGCGCCCGGCAGACGCTCGCTTTTTCAGCTGTTTATACGTCACCAAACAACCTTACCAACCCACTCAACTTCACGCACTTTTAATGACAGAACTACACATTTATCACACGACCTTTATCACAATATAAAATGACGATAGGTCAGGAATGTCAGGAATGCTAATATAGCTTAATACTTACCAGCGCTACACATACGATAGTGAGAAGGTGTCATCTGGGATTCGCGCGTTGCTTTCGTATATTGCTGGTAATTATAATAATCAACAGACCTGCCAGCACCCGATTAGTGTCATGTATGCCACGCGTGTCATGTTGATAACGCCGTCAAATCAGTTCTACGGAAGCCCACTTGGTGCAGAAAGGTCTATAAAACGAAAATTCGTGATCCGCTTGATTTTAGAAAAAGTTACAAACAAAATCCGAATTAATTTCTCAGAGCGAAAGCTTCGCAGGTGCAGGAAAGTTCCGCGTCGGTCCAGGAATCGAAGCCGGAAGCAACGCAGACGCTCACCAATTTGGTCGTCTAGCCATAAGGCTGCAGTTGGGGGGCAGACAATTTTTTTTTTCATTCACGTAGGTCAGACTCAATATAAACCTCGATACATATAAGCCCCCTACTTTGCACTTTTTTTTTCGGAGGTCTGACGGTCAATGATAAGCGAGGCTTACGGGATCGCGCATTGCGCGGAGCAGGACGCAAACGTGTATTTCGGGATCTCGCGCAGTTTACGCGTATTACGTCGTGTTGCAAAGAAAGGACGCCAGAGAGGGAATCGGATGGCCAGAGCGAGTAGAGGCAACAAGGAACGCGGCCAAAAGAAAGCAAGGGGGTTTCCCGTCGGGACTCCCGGATATGAAAGGCGAGCAACCGAAGGGGCCAGCACTCAGCCAAGCGCCACGTCTGCGTCGCATTCGCCCAGTCGCATTTGTCGCCACCCTGTGTCTTGCGTGGCCACCCACGTTGCTTCCTTTCTAGTTTCCCTCGCAATAAGGGCGCGGTGGGCCTCCGTGAGCGGAAACAACATACGGCGTCGTCTTCCCAACCTCGGCCAGTGCCACAGCGCGATGGGAATTCCGCGTAGTCGTCGCCCTGAACTCTGTGCCCTCTGGCAGCAGGGGACTTGATTTCCCGGAGCTCATTTGGGGCAGTGGTGCGTTGCCTGTGCTATTTAGCACGTAGCGGAGCTCCCGATCTATCGTTCTTCTCGGCCCGAGGGTGATCCCGTGCATCGTGTCGTACTGCTAGGAGTGGCGATACGAAACTTCTTTCAATTATTTGTGCTACGTTTTGCTTTTTTTGTGTCTTGCAGTCGTCCATCGTAGCACTTCTATACCTTTGAAGCGCGATACTGCCCTCATAATGCGGAAAGCGATACCGATGAAGACGGCATTCACATCTAGGCGCATCGATAGCTGAGTGGATACTGTAGAAAGTTTGAACCATTTACACTGATTTATTTCGAAAACATAGCCGCCACCAAACTTCTCGAATAATGCATGCACTTGTACTATCGATGCGCAGCCCATATAGGTCACCAGCGATGGCTTACACCAGAAGCATTTTTCTTGTTTTCACATAATGTTCGATATGGCTGTACATCATGCATGACCAAGCTTTGTATGTTTACATTGTAGTACATTTGTTATACCTATATTACAGAGTGTACATGCAGCTGCAGCGGAAAAATATGTAGATGTATAGCCTAGATGGAAAAGATTAGCACAAGTGTCCGAAAGCAAGAACAGGGAAACTGCGGTACACGGCGCTCTTCTTCTAGTGCACACTGGTATATAAAGCACCTGAAGTGCCACATGATTCATGTTTCAAGCAGCCGTGCACAGGCCTGGACAGGGGTGCCTGACACTCTTTTTTCGGCGTGCGTGATAGACAACAAGAGCGTCGCGTGCCGAAATTTATCTGCTCGGGTGATCGGTCACTTGTGAAAATTTTTATCCACTGCAGCTGGAGTGTCTTTTGTTTCTGAGGAAAAAATAACGAAATTCAGGATTTTAAGTGCCAAGACCACGATGTGATTTTGAGGCACGACTTAGTGGGGGACTCCGGAAAATCAAAGCCCCTTTCTTAAAGAAGTATGGTTGAAAGCGAAACTTTCACCCATGCAAACTGAATCAAAGTCAAAGTCCAAAGCCAACGACCACGCAACGAACGCAAGAAATGCTGAGCGACCCGATGCGATGCATATCTGATTTCATTGCCAGTTTAGGATTGTATTTTCTGAACGTTGAAGCTAAATAAAGACACATTTCGTTAAGTCGTATAGTCTTTATTTCAGATCATGTCGCCGTTGATTACACGCACACACTCACACTTTAACGGACTGCATGCCGTAGCCGATACGCGGGATCGGCCTTACGTGCACGATCGCGATCGCACTTACGTTCGCGTACGGCAGCCTCTTCTGCTGTGCGCTGCACCCGCGGCCTACCCATGGTGACGGCCGGGAATGCATTGCGTGACGCGCGTAACGCAATGCAGATATATACAGTTCGTCTAGGTAGCGTGGCGTTGCAGTTCACATTGTTTTTTTCGCTACAACTTCAAATGTAAACTGTAGTGTTCTACTATTGTGTGCGCAGATGCGCCGCTAGTTCCCTTGTGTAAGTTGGGTTTCCTGCAGTGCATTTTCGGCGCTCACGGACGAATCAGTGAGACATAGAAAGCTTCGCTTTAATAACTTCGACTACCTGCGGTTCTTTAACATGCGCCGAATGCATGGCACAAGGGCGTTCTTGTGTTTCGCCCGCATCGAAAGCAGCCGCCGCGGACGGGATTCGATTCCGCGACCTTGTGCTTAGGAGCGTAACGCTAAGGCAAATTAGCAACTACGGCAGGCATTTCACGGCATTTCTTTACTTTGTTGTCTTTGTACATGTAAGGGTTTAGGGCCCATCAAGCTCGTTGTAGCATTTACCCATGACCCCTTCTTACTCGTGGTGAAAATAAATTATTAAAATTAATATATTATTATAATTATTATTATTATCTTAAGCTTACGATACATATGGTCACGGGGTTCTATTACAAAAATGATATTCGAGCGGTTTTGGGGGTCCATTTTACGATGTCCTCAAAAACTATCTCGCAGAACCGTCACAAGTGGTTGTCTTACACGAAATGATAAATGCAAGTGGTAAGCTTCCACTGAAGGCCGGAGTTTCTCAAGGTTCCATTCTGTCTCCTCTACTTTTGAATATATTCAGTAATGATTTATTTTGGGTTGTTTCAAAATGTTTATTATTTCAATACGCGGACGACACTGTGTTGCTCTCAAAACAATGTTCTTGCAACATCCCTATCTCCAGTCTTCAGAATATTGTGCACAAGACAATGACTTGTTTCGCTGTTAACTCTTTGAAGATTAACACCTCTAAAACCCAACTCGTTTGCTTCAGATCCCCTTTAAAGCTGATAGTAATAGACGCACCAATTTTCCTGCAGTCACAAATGTCATTCCCGTTAATGCGTGCCGGTGAACTACGTGCACTCGGTAGAATATCTAGGAGTATTCTTCGACAGTGATATGTCGTGGCATATTCAACTATCACATATTCGCGCAAAGTTTAGGAGAGCTGCGTGGTTATTATTTCGTATTAGATCTATCATTCCATTTCAAGTAAAAAAAATCACTGCCCAAGCACTCCGTACAGATGGTTAACCAGCAAAGCTGTAACGCGTGGCCCTGGTTTTTATCACTGGGTTAATCCCGACGGTTCATGAAAGTATTTCTCAATTACTGGTTACGCCTTTGTGTTTCTTAATGAGGTTACACACACGTTCAACGGCGACGGAGAGTACGACGTCACTAACGGTATGCCCACAGTCCGCCGTTGTCGCTTGCGTTCGATGTCTCGAGTTTGATCGGTGTCGTGATTAGCAGCAGCATTTGCCCACTATTGCGGTTTGCGATTCTTCGAAATTAAATTGCTTCAAAGTTAAATCTGTCCCTTACGTAAGATAATGAGTGGCTCATATCCCCTTGAGCAATGGCTGATACCTTCCTAAACGCGGCCTCCCTATTACGACTGCAGAAGAGATGTGAAATTCTACGGTGGAATGATGAGCGGCAACGCAGCCAGCTGCGGAAGAAGGCTACGACGCTCGAGCCAATGCTGATGATAGTTATCTATGGTCAGGCGATGAACATACGCTTTTTTGTTTCGCCTAGCCATATACTCGTAAAGCTTCACTTTAAAAAGCTATTAGCCATGCCTTGGTCTACAGCACTCTTCGATATGGGATTACCGTATTTTTTTTTATTTTTTCCCCACCCGATGGTTAAATCGTGTTGAATCTTTGTTAAAACCTTACTAAAAACATAGCCTACAACACTCCGTCAATCACAGATAGTAACATAGCACTTGGTCTTCTATACTTCTGGACTCTGTGCAAAGTGTGGCGATACAGCATTTTTGGTTCAGTGTTTTACAGCGAAGCTGTTAAGGGCTCACTCTTCGATGTTCGCGTCCGGATGTAGAGAAAAGTTGTCACAGTTTCATCCGAAAGGCGAAGCATCAATTGCGATAGCAAATTTGTAGAGAGCTATACGGAGTAATGATAGTACCTTTATCAGCTGTATAAACTTGGACATGCAGCAGCACCGGCAACACGCACAACTGTTGTCGATGCCGTCGGCGTTTTGCCCGCGTTCGCTCAAGATCCGTGCGGCGTTGGTGACTGTTGCCGGAGCCTCTGATATAAATAGTCACTTGGTGCCGCAGCTAACCGTCGCCTCCCTTCCCTCCCCCTCCCCCCCCCCCCCCACGGTCTCTCGCGCGTCGAAAGAAGGCGCGTTTGCTTTACATATATGTTTATTGTAAAGGAGGAAAGAGACGCCTACTTCTGCAGCCATTAAGGGAGCATGGCGCAGAACGCGCGTTTGTTCTCCACCGTGCGTTCACTCCCCGTGAAAGCGCGCGCCCCTCGCGCCCTTTCACTCGCACATACAGCGTTCGGCGCGCGGCGATGATTTCATCTGCATTGACAACATACGGAACCTCACGGCGACGGCGACGCCGACGGCAGAAATCTGCTTTTGAGTGTCCATATAATTGCTATCGCAATAAAAACTTTCATTGGCCGTATCCTGTATGTGCGAGTAAAAGTGCACGACGGTGAGGTACGAGGGCTTTCACGGGGAGCGAACGCACGGCGGAAAGAAAACGCGACTTCCCAGTGGAAGAGGAGCGGAGGATGAGGGCATCGACGCACCCTAGACGGTGTGTTTGCGTGCCCGCTCTCCCGCTGCGGCGCATGCGCACAGCCCTGCCGGCCTCTGCCGCCTGTGCCGCGGACTCTCTCTGGGCCTCGGGCGGTCGCGCTCACCGTATCTTGAAAGCGATCTGCAACATGGCTCCTACCTTTGTATGTGCTGTGCTTTCGCCGCTGGTTCCGTTGAAGCGATAGACCACATGAACCTTCGCCCGCTGCCTAGGCGCGCTTGCTCACGCCAGCGTTTTGACAGCGGTTGTGTGCGGTCACACAAACAACGCGCAGAACTGTTGTCAACGGCGGCCGCGTTTTGCCCGCATTCGCACCGAACGCGCGCGGCGTTGGTGACGTGTTTATGAAGAACGTGCGAACCGTTTCCGTACATCCTATGGCGGTGTACCGTAGCGACCATAAGGCCATGATACCTGTGGTCACTAAATAAATTAAAACCACTGGATCATATATATTTATCATTTCATTTATTAGTTCAAGTACCCGATTACCCAATCATATCTTAATAGTCATAATTGGAAATACATAAGTGCCGCCATAGTACAGCTTCGCTGGTCTTCCATCTTCACCCCAGTGCAAAGGCTGACAGTTTTTTAAAGAATGTTACACAGCCCCCGAGGCCTTCGTAGTAGTCTTCGCTTTGTAGTTCCGCGATTCTCCACGAGATATTTATTTATTTATTTATTTATTTGAAGTACCTTACAGGCCGGTAGGGCATTTTGAAAGGGAAGGGGGGGGGGGCGAAAAAAATCCCAACAGTGCACATACAATCAGTTGAAAAATAAAAGGTACAATACATGGCAAAAAAAACTGAGCACATAATTGCAGTAAAGAAGAGGAGCAATGCGGAAATAACAAGAAAAATGGTACACAGCTTAAAGCACACGATAAAATATAAAGCGCATGGCGCATGGATAAGTACGCAATTCATCAAAGCGTGTTATAGCAGATGTAAGGCAAACAAAATGTAACAAAAAATGAAACGAAATGCTTGACAGCTAAACGACGGCTTCAGTGAAATGTGTAATAATTTGGTGATGGAATGTATCAGAATTAGAGATGCATACTGTCTGGTAGGTTATACATAATCTGATGACTCGTGGAGAAGAAGAACGTAAACTTTATTATCAAATCAATCAGATTTGAGTCCAGCGTCTTTTTAGTGGGTCGGGGCACCCGCCGCGGACGTGGTTCCGATACCTTGTCTCGAAGCACCTTCCTCGGATTGCTGGATGACCCAGAGTTGTACTATCAGGTCGAGCTGAGCAGTGCGGCCTTCCAACGCGAGCGGAGGCTGGCGGTTGAAGAGACGGAGGTGTCGGCACTTCTCCAATTGTTTGTTATGTCCTGACACACCTATAACATATGATTAAGTGTGGCAACCTCGCCGCAGGACGTGCATCTGTTGGTAGTGCACATGTCTGGATACATGGCGTGCATGAGTCTGGGGTTTATGTAAGAATCAGTTTGTAATTTCCTGTAGTGTAGTGCTTGCGCCCTGTCTAACCTAGCGTGAGGGAATGGGTATACGCGTCTCTGTAACTGGTAGTGTGTTGTGATGTCGTGGAACCTGGTCAAACGATCCTCCCACGCCTAGAAATTTGCAGTACCCCGCGGGGGCTCTTCCTCCCATGATACTCGGTGACTGTGGTCTCGAGCAACGCGGTGAGCCGCTTCGTTGGGGGTGCTCAGTCCAGTGTGTGCCGGGATACATAGCAAGTGCCTTCAGTTATCGACGTCGGCCTCTCCCTGGTGGATGGGATGTCGCTTGAGTATGTGATACGCCTCTTGCGATATGGGTTCATTTGCAAAATTGCGAATTGCTGTTTGCGAATCGCAGATCACGAATGTAGCCTTGGTTTGTGTGAGGGCCAGTGCTATGGCCGCTTCCTCTACCGCTTCGGCATATACCTTGTTCACCGTGACGCTCGTGAGGTGTTTACCTCGGTGGCTAGTAACTGCCGCCACGAAACTCTTCCTGTCTCGATAACGGGCTGCGTCGGTGAAGACTGCCTCCTTGTCGTTGGAGTAACTTTGGTTCATGTGTTGTGCTATGGCTTTACGTCTCCCCGTGTGGTGTTGGGGGTGCATGTTGCGAGGCAATGGAGGCACGTATAGATGCTCGCGCATGGGTCTGGGAATTTCCACTTTGATGCCGTGCTGCGTGTGGTATGTGATGCCGAGCTTTTCGAGCACGTGCCTGCCCGGGCGGGTCTTGGATAGGCGCTCGAGTTGGGACACATGTTGCGCCTCCACGAGTTCCTCGAGCGTGTTGTGAAAGCCTAGTTCTAGGAGCTTGGTGGTCCTCACTCCGGGCGCAAGTCCCAACGCACATTTGTACGCCTTGCGTTTGAGGGCGTTGAGCTTGTTTCTTTCCGCAACCATCCAGTTGTGAAACGCTGCCGTGACGTTATTTTAGAAATAACGAAGGCTTGTATGAGTCGTATGACGTTGCCTTCGCGCATGCCCACGTGTTTGTTGGTGATGCATCGGATGAGCTGCATCGTGCTGGTGGCTTTTGCCGTTATCTTGCGAAGTGCTTCGCCATTGCCGCCCTTGTGTTCAATCATCATTCTTAGTACCAGTATCTTATCTACCATCGCGATGGGTAGGCCTTTTGATGCCGTTAATTGGACTATAGCGAGACAAAATGGAGGAAGCAAACTCAAGTTGTTGGTGAACAAAAGTAAGGTAGGCTAGTATGCGAATATAAGCAGGGGAATTTTTGAGGTTACGGCGTAGGTACCCTAAAGACTTAGAGGCGACGGCGCATATGGATGTGATATTGTTACGCGAAGGACGACTCACTTAAACGAGCAACTATTTAGATTATATTTACAACAGCGGTTGCAGCGCTGACCGGTTGGATTCAAAGCGCGAGCCCAGTTCGTTCTTCCACCTCTTTTCTCGACGCCCGCGCTCCTCGTTCAAACAACCAAATACAACACGCGTGTAGCATAATCCCCCAGCGGCACAGACGACGTCTCGGAGCGTCTAAATGTCTTTACTGTGAGGGTGATACTGCTTCAGCCGTGTAACGTGCACGATATCACTGGACTGGAAGCAGATGGGGCGTCGGGGGCGATCCCGTAGGTGACGGGAGTCACGGCCCGAAGCACTCGGTATGGGCCTGTGTAGCGAGACAGCAGTTTTTCTGACAGGTCGACCTGACGCAACGGAGACCACAGAAGAACCAAAAACCAGGCGGGAAGCACACGTCTCGGCGTCGCCGGTCGTACAAACGCGTTTGACTCGCTTGGAAGTTCAGAAGGTGGTCACGGGTAATTTTCCTTGCGTGGGCAGTGCGGTCGATGGCTGGTCGGTGCAGCGGAAACAGTGAAGGTTGTGTCGAGGGGCAGTGCTGGTTCTCGGCCGAACAGAAGAAAAAATAAGGAATAACCGGCTGTGTCGTGGCTTGAGAAATTATAAGCAAACGTGACAAATGGCAGAGCGAAGTTCCAGTCAGTGTGGTCTGAACAGACATACTTCGCGAGTATGTCTGTGAGAGTGCGATTGAGACGCTCTGGGAGGCCATTTGTTGGCGGATTGTATGACGTGGATAGCTTGTGCCTCGTTGCACAGGACTGCAGGATGTCTGCGATAAATTGAGATGTTGTCGTGGAGCTGCATGTAATAAAATCACACGTCGGGTAAAAAAAAATCGGCGACATCTGTGGCGCAGCTTGTAGGAAGCGCTCGGGTGATGGCGTAGCGCGTGGCGTAATCCGTGGCTACAGCGATCCACCTGTTTCCAGAGGTAGGTAGAGGAAAAGGGCCAAATAAGTCTAAACCAACCCGAAAGAATGGCTCCGCGGGAATGTCGAGTTGTTGTAGGAACCCGACAGGGAGCGTCGATGGCGCCTTGCGTCGCTGGCATTTCTCACGCGCTGCTACGTATCTTCGAACGGAGCGAGCAAGCCCTGGCCAAAAGAAGCTTCGGTGGATCCGGTCGTAGGTAGGTGAAACACCGAGGTGGCCGGCAGTGGGGAGGTCGTGAACTTCGTAGACAACAGCCGAGCGAAGGTGCTTAGGGATCACAAGGAGTAATGCTGGACCGTTGGGGTGAACGTTGTGGCGGAAGATTACGCCATCTTGAAGTATGAATCAGCGAAGAGAACTGTCGGAAAGTGATGATTCCAGGCAGTCAATGATGATAGGCAAGGACGGGTCACGGCGCTGCTCGTCGACGACATGGAGCAGTGAAGAAACAGAGAGGACGCAGGCATTGGTGTCAGTATCAGACGTAGAGGTCGGGTCTTCGACTGCGTAGCGAGAGAGGCAGTCTGCGTCCTGGTGTTGGCGTCCCGACTTGTAAGTCACTGTGTAGGATTGTAGTCGGAGGGTCCATCAACCAAGCCGGCCAGTAGGATCCTTGAGCGACTTAAGCCAGCAGAGCGCATGATTGTCTGTGATTACTGAGTAGGGCTTGCCATATAAATATGGGTGGAACTTTGAAACAGTCCAGACAAGAGCTAGACATTCGTCCTGGGTAATCAAATAGTTGCGCTCTGCAGTTATCAGTAGCCGGCTAGCGTAGGCTATAACACGGTCGTGTCCATGTTTGCGTTGCGCTAAGACGACGCCGATCCCATAACCACTGGCATCGGTTCGGACCTCTGTAGGTGCGGCGGGTCAAAGTGGGCCAATACTGGTGGATTGGTGAGAATCGTGATAAGGAGGGAAAACGCGGCAGCCTGAAGGGAACCCCACGTAAAAGGCACGTCTTTCTTCAGAAGTTCACTAGGCGGTCGAGCGATTTATGCGAAAGCTTTCACGAACCGTCTGAAATAAGAACAGAGCCCCACAAAACTCCGGACGTCTTTGACAGACTGAGGTACAGGAAAAGCTGTTACTGCCCGAACCTTCTCCGGGTCGGTTTGTACGCCGGAAGCATCGACGAGATGACCTAGCACTGTGATTTGTCATCTTGAAACTGCAGCGCGCACACAAGAAGCGAGGACAATGAGGCGAAGGTGACAGATAGGCGCTGACTCGAGCAACTCAGTTTATTTTTGGAGGGAAAGTACACACATATGTATACCCAGTCTGACTAAAGTGAGCATGTGCAAGAGCATGCGGAATAGAAATAAAAATAAAAATAATAAAGAAATTTTGAAAAATATACACACACAACTTCTACGTATCTTAACAACAGGTGGCGCTCAAAAAGGGAAATTCTTTGTCAGTTAGGGTAACAGATGGCTCACTTACGCACATATCAGCACGCTTTTTTATATGGAAGGCCTCGGCTATTTCACGTGTTAGCTTGTCTCTGTGAGTGAACAAAATCATGGTGTCAGAATAGACAGGTTTACAATGACAGCTTTTGCAATGGTTGGCTAGGCGTAAGGGGTTATCTTTGTCGAGTGAATGTTGATGCTCTTTTAGACGAGTATTAACACATCGGCCCGTCTAGCCTATGTAAACTTTACCGCAAGTTAGTGGCAACATGTATACTACACCAACTTTGCATTTTACGAGCTTGGAATGTTCTTTTATGGCGCAGACACATTTATTCTTGTTAGTTTGATCAAGCTTTTTAGACACCGCTTGACATATTCGTTGCAGCTTGTCAGGGGCGCTGAAAACAACGTCAACACCAAACCTGCTGGGAACGTTCTTTAGTCCGTGGGAAAAGCGATGGACATAGGGCACGACAGCAATGCGTTTTCTCTGCGTGTCATCTCTGCTTCTAGACTGCCCTGGTTCGACACTTTTAATCAACCTAATAATTTTTTCAGCCGCTCTACAAATAATGTGATCTGGGAATCCTACCGATTTCAGTCTTGCGATTTGACGTGAAAATTCCGGGTTCATTGTGTGAAAGCAAGTAATTTGTCGGCGCGCGAAGTGGCACGTCGATGAGTTTAATTGGAGCCCAGCCTTGCGGAAGACGTCAAGGATAGCTGCGACGCGCTCAAGGTGCGTCTTATATGTAGGAGAAAACACAAGGGCGTCGTCGAGGTAACAAAGGCAAGTTGACCATTTGAAACCTATAAGCAGAGAGTCCATCATCCCTTCGAACATGGCGGGGGCGTTGCATAGACCGAACGGCATAACCTTGAGTTGGTAGAGGCCATCTGGAGTGACGAATGTGGTCTTTTCTTGGTCTTGCTCATCTACGGAAATCTGCCAATAACCAGATCGAAGGTGTATTGACAAAAAGTATTTGGCACCGTGAAGACAATGAACAGCGTCGTCGATTCGTGGTAAAGGGTAAACGTCCGTTTTAATGATTCGGTTTAGGCGGCGGTAATCAACGCAGAAACGCCACGTGCCATTTTTCTTTTTGACGAACACGACCGGCGACGCCCAAGGACTCGACAATACCTTTGGAGAGCATCTTGTTTTCTTCCTGCGGAACAACTTGCCACGCTGCCATGGACACGTGATACGGTCGGCGGTGAATGGGGACAGCATCACCATTGTTTATCTGATGCTTAACATGGGACGTATGACCAATGGGTCAATTGTCAGTGTCAAATATGTCACGGTAAGAAAGCAAAAGGCGAAATAGAGCAGCTGCTTGAGCAGGTGCGAGGTGCGGAGTGACCATGGGACGTAATTAGCCGTCGAGGTTCATGGCATCCTGTGGGTAATCCGGAGGATCTGGAGACGCGTCGACTGCAAAAGCCATGACGTGGTCGTCTGTCACTTACCGGAGCGCGGCCACCGCTAGGGCCTTCAGGTAACACTTGCTTCGTCAAGCCAAAATTGATAACAGGGAGGCACATCCGGTTAGCGGCAAGGGTTACGACGGAGTGTGGCACATAGATGTCACGCGCCTAGGGGACATCAATAATAGGTGTGATGACATAGTAGCCATCAGGCTCGGTTGCCGCTGAGAAGGCATCGACGAAGGTTAAGGCTTATGGAGGTAAGCGAACAAACGCTGTAGTGCAGAGGGACTTCGGTTGTTCGGGGCGAACGTCTGAAAGAAGAGGAAGCTCGAGGCACAGCGTACCAGCGGAACAGTCGATGAGGGCAGAAGGCGTCGTCAGAAAGCCGAGCCCGAAGATTAGGTCATGAGGGCAACTGGTCAGCTCCGTGAACAGGACTGAAACTTTGCGGCTAGCAATCCCTATGCGAGCAGTGCACATACCACTGACGGCAACAATGACGCCATTGGGGATGCGTATGGCTCGAGTGATGGCGGAGGAGGAGGAGGAATAAACATTTATTGCGGAACCAGCCCTTTAAGATGGCCGGGCCTAAGCCTCCCATGAGGGGACGTCGAGGGCTTGCCTCGCCGCCGCATCACGGGCGTGCTGGGTCGCCCACGTTTGGTCATCGAGGGCGGAGCTTCGCAGAGCCTCACGCAACCTCGACGAGAGGGTCGTGGTGTTAATGTGTGTGTACTGTGCTGGGAACTCCCACAGCATATGCGGAAGCGTAGTCGGGTGAGTGCCACAGTACCGGCAGTGGGGGGTAAAACTTCAGGGAATAAAAGGTGGAGGCGGGCGGGTGAAGGGTACGTATTTGTTTGTAGCAGACGCAGGGTGGTAGCCTGCGTCTGCTTCTGCGTCTGAGTGATGGCGGGCGTAAGAACTTTTTTGAGGCGACGAGTTAGGTTAGCTCTCATTATGGACACTGGGGCTCCAGTATCAACCAATTCCGTCAACGGAACACCATCTACGTCTATTTCGATTAGGTTTGTCTTCATGAGGAGGATTTGGACAGGATGAACATGATGCAGCAATATGAAAGGACCATGAAAGGTCTGATGAAAGTTTGACGCCGAGGTATTTGTAATCGGAGACGGGAGAGTGTAAGGCCTCTTGATATGGTATGTGTAGTTAGAACTGATATGTTTGCGGCTGATGGAGATGACTTTACATTTCTATACGTTAAGGGTCATTAACCATGTTTAGCACCACTCTTTCACAAGATGAAGATCTGATTGGAGAGCCAGGTTGTCATTAGCAGATTTAATGGGGCGGTAAATAATACAATCATCCGCGAAAATTTGCATACAGGAAGAAATGTTATTAGGCAAATTATTTATATAAATAAGAAATAATAATGGACCGACTACGCTGCCCTGCGGCGCACCGGAGGTAACTGGGGAAAGATTAGAGGACAGATTGTTAACAAGTGTAACCTGTTGGCGATGCGAAAGGAAGTTACGAAGCCATGATAAAGTTACGAAGTCTAGACGGCGGGATGATAATTTTGAAGTCATGCGGCAGTGAGGGGCGACGCGGTCGAAGGCTTTGGCGAAGTCAAGAAATATACAATCAGAATGCAGGTTATCGTTCATATTAAAATGCAAGTCAGTCGTACAGTTTGAATAACTGTGCTTTGCCGGCATGGTTCCTTCTAAACCCACGTTGGGTAGCGCAAACATTTATTGTGCTGAAGATGACTGAAAACCTTAGATGCGATTATATGTTCTTGTATTTGGCAGCAACTGCACGTAAGAGATATGGGACGGTAATTCTCAGATGAGGTTTTGTTTACAGTTTTACATATGGATATTACTTCAGCGATCTTTCAGTCAGAGGGTAGTATTCCAGTAGTTAAGCATTGCTGAAAATATGGAAGTACAAATTTGCTAGACACGGAAATGGTATTTTTAACATTTTAGAAATAATGCGATCAATACCGGCTGAAGTAGATACTTTAAGGTTATTTATGAGACCGTTGATGCCTTCTACAGTTATTTCAATGGGCGTCATGTAGTGGTAATCAAGATCGGGAACTTCAGGAAGGTTAGAGTGAACTTCTGAAGTGAACACAAATGAGAAGGTGTTGAACGTTGTGGGGCACTCATTGTCTGGGATAGGAGTGTTGTTACTTTGTAGGGAAATGGAACTAGTGCTACGATCAAGGCATATTTGCTTCCAAAACTTTTTAGGATTCGTTTTTATAAGTGATGGGAGATCATGTCCAACATATTTATCTTTCGCAACGGATAAGGCACAGGAATAGGATTTTAGACGGTCATTGTATCTATCCCAAGCTAAACGGGTACCCGCACGCTTGGAAGTCTGGTGTACCCGCTTTTTTTGTTCTTTAGTTGCTTAAGCATTTTAGTGAACCAAGGGTTAGATTTATTTTTAGTTATAGTGATTAGAGGGACATACTGGCTGACCAAAGATGAAACTCCATCTCTAAAGCGTGTCCAGTTTTCTTCAATGACTCGGCTGTTAAATGAAGGTAGGTAATGCATGGTAAAAGAAGGTTTCAAGTTCTGTGTTCATGGCTGTGAAATTAGCTTTATTGTAATAATAAATTTTCTTCGTCACATAGCCCATAAACCGAACTGAAATGTCTAATTTTTTCTGAAATAATTAGTGTGTTATCTCTTTTATCGTTTCTGTTGCTGTTGTAAGTATTAGATCTAATACGTTCGCCCCGCGGGTGGGTAAGTTAATGACTTGAGACACGTTGTAATCAAGCGTCAAGCTACATAATTCTGTTTATATGTGACAAGTTGATGATAGTTGAGCCCAGTTGGTTGAAGGGTGAATAAAATCTGCGATGAAATAGATACTATCGGTAGGACATAACTCAGTTGCCTTAATAATACTGATGCGCAGCTCATTAACGAACTAATGACCAGAATCTGGCGGACGGTAACAAGCGCCTATCAATAACTTAACGGAAGACATTAAACAGGCTGCCCAGATAATTTCTAGATTTGAATCGGTGTTAACTTAGTACGATATTATTGCCTTCTTTCTTCCAAGGAGGACGCCACCGCCTGTTTTATTAATGCGATCACGCCTGTATATGGTATATGAATGAGCATCGGGAAGAATCTCATAGTCTGTAATGTATGTATTCAACCATGTTTCTGTAAGAATGACAATGTGGGATTCACTATCGTCTAGGGACGTTGCTGAAGAGAATATGGTGAAGCTAGACGTTGTGTTTATGTGCCGAAAATTCTGAACGATTTCCCAAATGAGGCATTCTCGATTACACCAAAAAAGTCATTGAAAAGCATGATGGGTTCAATGTAACACGGTTGCTTTAACATTGGTAAAATATACTGGTCATAATTTCTAAAACAGGTACATTTTACCTTCTTGGTGTCGATTTTAAATTTTTGCACCACAATTTTCTCCTTGGCCGTGTTAAGCTTCCTGTTAGTCCTCCTGTACTATCTTGTTATATGTCGATGATAAAGTAAATATGGCACGCTCTTTTGCTGATTTTGCCAGGACAACTCCCTCAAGCCACTGGTCGCTTTGACAGGCCGGTTTCTTGTACTCTGTATTCGTTGGTGCAATAAAATATTATTATTATCATTATTGTTATTATTATTATTATTTTATCATCATCATATTAGACCCGCAGCATGGCGCGCAGCAGGGACGCATGCTTGCTTTGCTCGTAACCTTATTAAGAGAAAAGCAGCTCTTTCGGTGTGAAACGTGGGGAAAACGTATAAATGTGAAGTGTGTAACCTGGCCAGACGACGAACTGGAGCTGAAGTCCGGATCGCACTCCTTTTGCAGCAATTTGTCTGACTTAAGGCTCAACCGCATGCACGCGATATTCAAGCGACGCGACAGGCACACCCTGTCGCGCTGTCGTGTCGCGGCGTTGAACAACCACGTGAACGCGACATCGCGAAAAAGACTAGCGACGGATTTTCATTGTTGTGCGAATAAATGTCATCGTGCGCGTGTAAAGAAATCTCAATTTTATCAAAAGGTGAACGTTTTATCTATAACTAACCAAATATTGACACGTATAGATGTTTATCTTTCACCGGTGGCCGCTTTCCACCGGCTAACAAATGTTAAACGTTATCGCTCGGCGCAGGACGCGCCCGTATCGGAAGTTTCTAGAACGTTGTCGATGCTTCTTTCCGTTGCCTGTTTTCACCGACGCTTATGTTATCTGATTGCATGACTGACGCGAATTGTCTAGAACTTTCTGGTAGACACGCAGGCATCAGGGATTAATCTAGAACCTTCGATGACTCAGGTATAAAAGCCGACGCGTTTCGCCGCTGATCAGATTTTCGACGATCGCCGACTGTGTTCGCCGCTATCGTTGTGCTTTGAGTGTACCTTGCTTTTGTGGGCACAGGTTCGCCCAATAAACAACCAGTTTCGTTGTACACAGTTATACGACTGTTTTCTTCATCGTCACTAGTACGTGACATCTGGTGGAGGTGCTTTTGTGTCCATGCAGCGGACGCCCCCGCAAAGCCGCGACCCAAGCCCGAAACCGGAGGACGAGACCAACGTCGCCAAGGACCAGCGAGCTAGCCGTAGGCAGCAAGGTCTTTTGCCAGAATACGGACTTCTTCCCGAGAAGACCACAGCGATCAAGGCCAAGTCAACGACCTCAATGGCAGCCCCAGCGTCCCCCATTCTGCTGCAGCAACCTCGGGAGCCACCGACCTTCCGTGGATCATCAGCTGAAGACCCTGAAACATGGCTGGAGACGTACGAGAGGACCGCGACATTCAACAAGTGGAGCGACGATGACAAGCTGCGCCATGTCTATTTTTCGTTGGATGACGCTGCTCGGACATGGTTTGAGAACAGGGAGACCACCCTGGTGACTTGGGACCTATTTCGCGAGAACTTCGTGAGGACCTTCACGAGTGTCGTACGAAAAGAAAGGGCTGAAGTTCTCCTGGAAACCAGAGTTCAATTGCCGAACGAGAGCATCACGATCTTCACGGAGGAGATGACTCGCCTCTTCCGCCACGCCGACCCCGACATGTCTGAAGAAAAGAAAGTTAGGTTCTTGATGCGGGGCGTCAAGGAGCATTTATTCACTGGATTGATGCGCAACCCGCCCAAGACTGTGGCAGAATTTGTTTCGGAGGCGACAATGATCGAGAAGACGCTTGAAATGCGAGCCAGACAATACAACCGCCGTGCGCTGACAAACTACGCCGAAGCTCAAGCTCTAGGCGCCGACGACCTGAACGAGACGATCAGAGCTGTTGTACGGGAAGAACTACAGAAATTATTCCCAAGGTCGCAGCCTCAGGTGACTTCAATCACCGACATAGTTAAAGAAGAGGTTCAGCGATCACTGGAAGTGCCAGAAGTTCCGGCATCGCCTCAACTACAGCCGCAAGCGATGACCTACGCCGCCGTCGCCCGTCGTCAAGGCCCCCCTCCGCGCTCGCGCCAGGGCGCCCGTAACGCCGCAGTTCCGTCGTCCACCGCCGCCGCCGCCAGCACGCCCGCCCGTCGCCCAGCGCAGCTACCAGCGGAAGACGGACATTTGGCGCGCCCCCGACCACCGCCCGCTCTGCTATCACTGCGGGGAAGTCAGCCATGTCTTCCGCCGATGCCCATACCGCGAGATGGGCCTACGAGGGTTCGCCGTCAACGCGCCACGTCCACAGCTTGGTGAGCGACCACGCGACATCGCTGACTACCTCGCCGGAGCCCAGTGGCAACCACGACGACCCTCACGCTCACCGTCACCAGGACGTTACCTGTCGCCGCAGCGCCGACGATACACTGGCCCAGGGCGTTGCCGGTCCGTGAGCCCCTATCCGGGAAACTAAAGGCAGCAACCGATGGAGGTGCGGTTGCTGTACGACGCAATACCGAAGATCCTCCGCCGCCACCGACGACGACAACTCACGCATCATAACAACGAGGTACCAGCACACCGCCTAGCAAGAGCCTTGACGACAACACTTCGCCGCCGAAAGAAGACCTACCGACGCGACGTAGCAGCAGCGAAGCAAGCCGACGTAGCCGTGATCCGACGCCACGACTTAACCGCAATGCCAGACGACGGTCTACCGACTTAGACGTGGTAATCGATGGTCATAGCGTCACCGCTCTCGTCGACACTGGAGCTGACTATTCCGTCTTCAGTGGCCCGTTCGCCGCCAAGTTGAAGAAGGTGAAAACAGCCAGGCAAGGACCTGATATCCGGACAGCGGGAGGCCACCTAATAACGCCGGCTGGAATCTGCACAGCGCGAGTCACGGTTAACAATCGCACTTACCCGGCGAGCTTCGTAATCATGCAGCACTGCTCCAGGGACGTCATCCTAGGCATGGACTTTCTAAACCAACATGGTGCAGTCATCGATTTAAGGTCCAAGTCAATAACGCTTTCAACGCACAACGCAATACCACCGGATACAGGCATCAGTTACCATGCCTTGAATGTGCTAGAAGAACAAGTCACCGTTCCGCCTCGCTCCAGTGTAATGATTTCCGTCGGTGCCGAAGTGCCTGCAGATATGGAGGGCGTCATCGAGGGCGATCATCACTTACTGCTCGATCGTGAAATTTGCGTCGCTAGAGGCATAGCTAAGCTACGTGAAGGGAAAGCAAAAGTGATGCTCACGAACTTCAGCGACGAATACAAGCACATTAACAAAGGCACAACGGTCGCCTACATCGACGAAATAGTACAAGCCGGCAGTGCTTTTGCCTTCACGGATTCTAGTGCACCTGCAACGAAGACTGTAGTACTTGAACCAACTTTCGACGTCAATCAGAACCTTCCTTGGCATAAGAAAGAACAGCTAAAAGCTCTCCTCCTGCAATACAAGGACTGCTTCTCGTCGTCGTCAAAAGTTCGACAAACCCCGGTCGCCAAGCACCGCATCATAACCGACGAATATGTCCACCCACTCCGTCAGAGCCCGTACCGAGTTTCGGCGCGCGAACGCGAGGCCATAAGGCAACAAGTCGACGAAATGCTACGCGTCGACATCGTCCAGCCGTCCAAGAGTCCGTGGGCGTCCCCCGTGGTGTTAGTGAAGAAGAAGGATGGAACCCTACGTTTCTGCGTCGATTATCGTCGCCTCAACAAAATCACGAAGAAGGACGTATACCCTCTCCCACGGATTGACGACGCCTTGGATCGACTCTACAACGCAAAGTATTTTTCGTCGATGGACCTCAAAACCGGCTACTGGCAAATCGAAGTCGACGAGAGAGACCGGGAGAAGACTGTCTTTATAACACCCGACGGACTGTTCGAGTTCAAGGGCATGCCGTTTGGTCTTTGTTCGGCACCTGCGACTTTCCAACGGGTCATGGATACAGTACTGGCAGGCTTGAAGTGGCAGACTTGCCTCGTCTATTTGGACGACGTCGTTGTGTTTGCCTCAAGCTTCGAGGAACACCTCCGGCGCCTTGAAACAGTTCTTCAAGCTATCAAGACCTCCGGACTCACGTTGAAGCCAGAAAACTGCCGCTTCGCATACGAGGAGCTCTTGTTTTTGGGCCATGTCATCAACAAGTCTGGAGTGTGCCCTGACCCACAGAAAACGGCGGCCATCACTGACTTTCCTCCGCCCGCCGACAAGAAGGCAGTGCGTAGATTTCTTGGACTGTGCGCCTATTACAGGCGCTTCTTCAAGGATTTTTCACGGATCGCCGAGCCACTGACATACCTCACGAAGGCCGACGTCGAGTTCAAGTGGGAGACGCCGCAAATCGAAGCATTTGAAGAACTGAAGCGACGCCTGCAATCGCCGCCCATTCTTGCGCATTTCGACGAAAACGCCGATACCGAAGTCCACACCGACGCAAGCAGCGTAGGACTCGGCGCCGTGCTTGTGCAGAGGGCTGACGGACTAGAAAGGGTTGTAAGTTACGCTAGCCGGTCGCTATCGAAGGCGGAATCAAATTATTCCACAACAGAAAAGGAGTGCCTCGCCATCATCTGGGCTACATCAAAGTTTCGCCCCTACCTCTATGGCAGGCCCTTTAAAGTTGTGAGCGACTACCACGCCTTGTGTTGGCTAGCTAACTTGAAGGATCCTTCAGGTCGCCTCGCACGATGGAGTCTGAGACTTCAAGCATTCGACATCACCGTCGTCTACAAGTCCGGCCGAAAGCACCCTGACGCCGACTGCTTGTCTCGCGCCCCCGTCGAACCGCCGCCACAGGACGACCAGGATGACGACACTTTCTTGGGACCCATCAGTGCCGACGAATTCGCTGAACAACAGCGAGCCGACCCGGAACTAAGGAGCCTTGTAGACTACCTAGAAGGCAAGACCGTCACTGTGCCGAAGGTGTTCAGGCGAGGATTGGCGTCGTTTTTCTTGCAAAACGACATTCTCCTTAAGAAGAACTTTTCGCCTCTCCGAGCCAACTACCTCCTCGTGGTACCCTCAGCGTTGCGTCCAGAGGTTCTGCAAGCTCTCCATGACGACCCAACGGCTGGACATCTCGGTTTTTCCCGCACGCTCGCGAGGATACAAGAAAAATACTACTGGCCTCGCCTCGCTGCCGACGTCGCCCATTACGTAAGAACATGCCGAGACTGTCAGCGACGCAAAACACCGCCGACAAGGCCAGCCGGACTTCTACAGCCGATCGAGCCACCTCGCCGACCATTCCAGCAGATCGGGATGGACTTACTTGGGCCTTTTCCGACGTCGACGTCCGGGAATAAATGGATCGTCGTAGCTACGGACTACCTCATCCGCTACGCCGAAACAAAAGCCTTGCCCAAAGGCAGTGCCGCCGAGGTAGCCCGATTTTTCGTTGAGAACATTCTCCTGCGTCACGGTGCTCCAGAAGTCCTCATCACCGACAGAGGCACGGCCTTTACGGCAGAACTAACTCAAGCCATCCTGCGATACAGCCAGACAAGCCATCGCCGGACCACCGCCTACCACCCGCAGACGAATGGCCTCACCGAGCGCCTAAATAAGACCATCGCCGACATGCTGGCAATGTACGTCGACGTCGAACACAAGACGTGGGATGCCATCCTTCCTTACGTGACCTTCGCATACAACACGGCCGTGCAAGAAACGACGCACATGGTGCCGTTCAATCTGGTCTACGGAAGGAACCCAGCAACGACGCTTGACGCCATGCTACCGGACGTCACCGATGAGGAAAATCTAGACGTTGCTACCTATTTGCAGCGTGCCTTAGAAGGTTGACAGCTCGCCCGCCTGCGCATCAAGAACCAGCAGAGGACCGACAGCCGACACTACAATCTTCGACGACGCTACGTCGAGTACCAGCCCGGAGACCGTGTTTGGGTCTGGACTCCGATACGCCGACGAGGACTTAGCGAAAAACTCTTACGTCGCTATTTCGGACCATATAAGATCATCCGACGTATTGGCGCACTGGACTATGAGGTCGTGCCAGACGGCATTTCGCAATCACAGCGGCGCCGCGCACGACCCGAAGTCGTCCATGTGGTGCGTCTTAAGCCTTTCTACGCCCGCTGACGAACTTAGGTACTTTGTTACTTTATTTTTTTTCCTTTATTACGCGTGGTTTTGTTTTCGCTTTCACATTTGTTTGTAGCATCGGGACGATGCTTGTTAAGGGGAGGGTATTGACACGTATAGATGTTTATCTTTCACCGGTGGCCGCTTTCCACCGGCTAACAAATGTTAAACGTTATCGCTCGGCGCAGGACGCGCCTGTATCGGAAGTTTCTAGAACGTTATCGATGCTTCTTTCCGTTGCCTGTTTTCACCGACGCTTATGTTATCTGATTGCATGACTGACGCGAATTGTCTAGAACTTTCTGGAAGACACGCGGGCATCAGGGATTAATCTAGAACCTTCGATGACTCAGGTATAAAAGCCGACGCGTTTCGCCGCTGATCAGATTTTCGACGATCGCCGACTGTGTTCGCCGCTATCGTTGTGCTTTGAGTGTACCTTGCTTTTGTGGGCACAGGTTCGCCCAATAAACAACCAGTTTCGTTGTACACAGTTTTACGACTGTTTTCTTCATCGTCACTACTACGTGACAATATGCTATCATCCCCAGTGGAAATCCGTCCCATGCCGCCAGCGTAAAATGCCGTGGCGCCATCTGTTGAGTAAAACTTAAAACACTTTCTCGGCTCTCGGCGGTGTCTCAGGCCTAACAGCGTCAAAACAAACAACCGATCTCAATAATAACGACAAGAGAGCGCCGACACTTAGTCCTCAGCTAGCGATGAGGCGAAGCGATGACTGATTGTACTATTTATTTTTTGCTGTCACAGCAGAGATCAAGTTGCAAGAGCGAATTCAGATCGAAGCGCGCAGACTGATTGCTGCCATGTTGTTGTGCAATCGCTGTCCCCAGCGGATTTTTTGCACCTGTAATTGATTGGTACACGCTTAGATATTCTCATTACAATCATTACACAGAGAATAAATGGAGCCTTTTATTGGACTTTATGTTCTTCTGGTCCCTTCAGCAGCAGAACATGATTGCCAATTCCCGTGGCAACGTCCTAGACATTTGCATCTCGAATGCTCATGTTGTAGATGTGTCTGGTCCTGACATGTCCCTTGTGCGTTCCGATAAGTTCCAGCCGTCACTACAGATAACTGACTCTGTGTCAGCTCGGAGGCAGAGCTCCTCCAGTGGCATAAATGAATCATCTCCCTTGGCTTCCGAGGGCAGTGATTATGGTGGTTTGTGAAATTACGATGCTTGTTTTGAGGAGAATGCGCAACTACATTCCCCAATACAGACCTAAACACTCTGTATATCACCACTGGTTCTCGTCTGAACTTATAATTGCCCTAAATCATAAAAATTGCCTGCACCCAAAATCTAGAATTTCTGGGCCTAATGAGTGGAGAGAAGAATTCCGCTTTTCTGGGCTCTCTGCAAACGCCTGTAAAAGCGGGATCCCAACAAATATATTGCGTTCTTGGAAAACAGAGCCTTCAACCAGCCGGTGGAATTTGGGAAGTATATCCGCAAGCGCGCCAGTAAACTTGAATGATATTTTCGCCTGTTCGACTCTAGAGGAGCAGAAGTCATAGCAGTCCCGAATTCTTCTGCTGCTCATTTCTCATCCTTATCAGAAAGTTGAGGTTTCAACACTGGTGTCAGTTAGCAGCACACGACAGTTCCTACATCTAGGGCTCTGTTGTTTGATAAAAGCTCATCAGCGAATGCCTTAAGCGCTTGAAGCCTTCCCTATCCTGCGGCCCTGGTGGCATCCGCTCCGTAATTCTAAAAGCTTAAGCCAGTATACATGCCCCAGTATTGTCATCTATATTTAATAATTCTTTCAATATTTCCACTTTCCCTCACATGTGGAAAACTGCTCCTGTTCTTCCTGTTATTTAAGACTGGCTCTAAAACCGATGTCTCGAATTATTGCCCGATTTGTCGTCTATGTGCCACGTCCTAAATTTTTAGTTCGCTCTTCATAACATATTACATTTCACTGTCAAAAACTCATTGACTCTGAATCAGCATAGTTTTCTCACCGGCTGTTCCACTATCACTAATCTAGCAAGTTTCAACACACAGATCTCCGAGGCGGTACTTTGTTGTCCTTTTCGTTTTCGGCGAGCCCGTGGTTGCACGCCTGCCTGTCGCTACCATGAGCATTCTTCGAAAGCCTTCAGTGCATTGCACCACGTTCCTTCTCGAGAATTATATACTTTCTGGATGCACTACTATCAGACGATGTTGGTACCTCCCCATAATAACACCATGAACACATTTGTCAACGCCTTAGGGCGAGCAAAGGGAAGGCACGCAGGTTCAAGCAAGATAAATCTGCGAAAAACCGTATAAGAATACTGTTTCTGCTGCCTTTTTTAGACTACCGTTGGTTTTGCGCCAAGCGAACGAAATCATCTGCGACTGGCCTCTACAAGAATATCTGTTATCGCAGTGCTTTTTTTCTAGTTCCTTATTCTTGTTGCGGCTCCTGGCTTTGACTTGCAATTACTAGCTTCCTCCGACATGTCTGGGGCTATAGAGCTCCTGCTTTGCCCAGGGGGCGCTGAGAAAATTGTGCTAAAGAGCGCCCTCTGCCCTGGGCTTCGGAAAGCACGTTTACAATATGCACCGCCACTTTCGCTTGTGTTGTGCCATGGCCTGCCGCGAATATCGGGCGCCGAAGACTTTTTCAGGGGTGGGATGCCGCGTAAAGGCAAGAAATTATGGAACGTCAAGTACGTGTGCGCCGTTCAAGAAATAAGCGGCGAAGTTTCAGCGCAGTGTCAATCGCAAGTGAAGCGAGCCAGGTACGAAGTTGAACTTCAGGTAAGGTTTGCGCGCTGCTTGATTCAGGCTTACAAACACGAGGTAATACTTCCAATAAATGAATTCACAGCAACGATAAGCAGATATGCAGATAGTATTGTGTACGGAACTGCTCGAGCGCACGAGGGTACGCGCCACGCTGGCCGCGGTTTTTCAGCATGCCGCAAAACGGCGGGCCTCCTGCAATCTTTGTTGACTGCATGCCGCTAAACAAGTAGTCGTGTCTGCGCTGTAGTAGCGAACATCGGTCTCTTTAGCAACTGGTAAATAAATGATGCAATGCATATGAGCAAAAATTTTTGTAGAAAGTCTATATAAATTCTATACACATTTGTCTATGCAGTCAACAGACTTTCTATAGACATTTCTTTAGACTAGTCTATAGACTGTCTATGGACATATGGTTATACACTTTTTGTAAACTAGCCTACAAAAAGTCTGAGCACATAGACTGACGATAGACGGTCTATAGTATAATGAAAATTCACTTTTGTAGACAAATGTCTACGGCATGTCTATAGACAAAAGTCTATACGTTTATATAGTTCTACTTTTGTAGACACAAGTCTACGAAATGTCTGCAGACTATCTATAGACTATTCCTATAGACCAGTCTATATACAGTCTATGGACTTATGGCCATACACTTTTTGTAGACTAGTCTGCAAAATGTCTGAATTCATAGACTGGCTATAGACGGTCTATAGAATAATTAAAATTCACTTTTGTAGACAAATTGCTGCAGAATGTCTATAGACAAGTCTATAGGCTTATATAGTTCTGCTTTTGTAGACACAAGTACATTCAATGTATATAGACTATTCCGATAGACCAGTTTCTAGTCTGTCCATGGACTTATCGCCTTACATGTTTCGTAGATTGTGGTCTATAGACAATTCCTGTAGATCAGTCTACAGCCAACCTTACATTTCAGCCTTACAATTTTTGTCGGATATTGTCGATACAGTGTTCCAGCTAACTTAAATTTAGCGAAGCTGTTCAACGAAATATTAAAAATGACGGTGCAATAAGATCCGATTTTAAGACATATGGCGTAAATTCGGCTTTTCAGAGATCTGACCTGTAGGTGTTTTTATGATAGTATACCTTGCCCCATGTCTTTTTTAACCTTTTATTTTCATTGACCAGCTTGGCTAAAATAGCTGGGACGCCCTATATACTAGCTAAGAGACTACATTTTGCCAAATCTGTTACGGCAGGCCATGTTATTGTGGCTATATATAAACGCTCACTGCTGGGGGTCTTAATAAGCAGACTATTGGAAATAGCTATAAAAATTTATTGTATCCAGTATACATATGGGAACATACATAGGGAACTGTACATAGAAAAGCATGCATGCAGAGGGAATCAGTCAAAAATCTAAAATGTATGCAGCCGTGAATCATTATGTAAAGCTGCATGAGCATTTCTGTACATGCACATTGAAGAAATTTTAGTCACATGCAATGCATCCGCTTTAATTAAATCTACTATATACAAGTTAGTTAGAATTTTTGTTTACATATGGAGGCAACAAAATTTTGAACGTATATTATGCAAGTGCGCAGGCCTGTTGCTTCCCATCTGCATTTATGCATTCATGTTAATAGATTAATAATAATCCTGAACCATCTGCACTCTCCATATGTTGCAGAAAGAAATATTTCAAGCAATTTCACTAGTGCTGACTCATGCAGTGCAAAAAAGAAAACAAGTCAGAATCAGAATCGGTTTGATTGAAAGTGATAAAAGGATTACAGGCTGTTAGTATACAGAAGGAGGTCCCGAAGTCAGAGACTGCAATGGGACCTCCTTTACAATTTCAACATAATAATGTACAGATTACAGCAGTTGTGACACATCGTGAACAATTTAAACATAATAAAATTAAACATAATATTTACAATTTAAACATAATAAGGTAGTGTATACAGGAGTTGTAGCACATCGTGAACAAGAACTACTTACAGATTTTAGCATAAATTGGTTAGTTAAAGAATTAAACGTTCATTGATAGGAGGCATATATATATAAAAAAGCACTGTAGTATAATTTGTCGAACACTAAGACTCTACAGCATAAATGACTGCACGTGCATAATATAATTGTTAAACTCAAATACATGTGCATGACAAGGACATCACACATGAATCAAATTGCACTACTATGAAAATTAAATAAAGGCACACTGAAAGAATGGCTATGAGTATAAACTAATCACCCGTATTGGACAAACTGTCTTCTTTTAGTTGTTTTTTGAATTCATGAATTTTAAGTGTTTTTATATCTAATGGTAGTGTGTTCCAGATGCGACCGATGAAAAATGGACGCTTTGTTTGCTATAATTTGTGTGTATTTAGGGCAAAATGAAGGTACTGTTTATTGAAAACCTGGCTATATTGGTATTTATTAGAAAAGATTGTGGTATCAGACTATCGCATCGCGAGTAATTGATCTGTTGGAGCAAAAAGGTGACGAGGTTATATTTAACTAATTTTGCGACTGAGAGAATGCGGTTAGTTCGTAAAAGATATGCGGCGTTATGGTCAAAGGGGGTAAATGCAATTATCCTAATAGCCTGATTCTGTAGTATTTGCAATGAGTTTAAATGGCTTGCGTATGTGTTTCCCCAAGAAGTAACGCAGTAGTTAATATGTGAATGAATAAATGAGAACTATAAGGATAGTAATATTTGACAGTTAAATATGTGTCGTGTTTTTAGAAGCACCCTAATCCCGTAGGTAATCTTATGTTTTACATTAGATATGTATTCAATAAACTTGAGGTTTCTGTCAACTTGTACACCAAGATCATTACAGTAAAAACTTGCAGGGATAAGAATGGCGCAAAAAAGTGCACCGATATTGAATTAACTGTTTTTATTGAACGATATAATACATTATTTTATTAAAATGCATGTCTTATGCTATCATCAAAAGAGACTATTTACATAATTACAGCTGCTTCCCTTTGGCTAGCATGGTTGCCAGGCTGGCCTTGACCTTCGTGTCAGCCGTTCCACAGGTGCTGCAGGTGCATGCTGCAAATATGTAGATACAACAATGTGAGGCAAAAATAACAAATGTGTATTCTTTGTACGTTCATGAGGCAGCCTAATATATTCGCTCAAACCACTTAAGTCAATCCTTAATACGGTTTAACTATCACTAATGGCTGCTTGTCAATACAATACAGTACCATCGCACAATTTTGCACTCTACCGTATGATGAACAATGAAACTGTTCCAATTGCTGCTGGCGCCAGCAACAGTATGTTACATTTTATGACAAGTCCATATGACACATTATTGTACCTAATTAACCCAAATGATTTCTACATTAATTGTGGAAACAAGGCTACCCAGTTGGACTGTCTACATTTTTTGGCTGGTAATTAAATATACCCGCGCAGAATGATATGCTCAGAAGAGTGACTGGAGTATTGACAGTATCATGCTAAAGATTGTAACTTACTTTTCTTAATACATATTTAAATGTCTTTCTCCTACTCTTAACTGATACATCATTGGCCATAACTTCAATAGAAGGCAGATGGATTGATTGTGTTGATATGGTCTCTTAGTTTCTTATAGGTAATCATATCTCTTGGGCATGCTCACACGGTTGCAAGTTAGGTATACCACATGAGCACCATAAATACCCCGTGAGCACTTTCTGTGTTGTGGCACGACACATACGCACCTCCTGGAAAACAAAACTGAGACTGTAATTAGAATGAATGCTATCACAGTAAATATTTGAAGGCGCTCTAAGACATAAGCATTTTTTCTAGAGTTTCGAGGTTCTGGACACTTTGGTAATGCAAAAAGATTGAGTAAGAAATGCCCATGTCAGCATGCTTCACTTTCATTTCTTTTTCAGAAAATGGTACCAATTTGTAATTTTTGGGAGGTGAAATGCTTCAAAAATATGTTTAAGACAGCGATCCTCTGGAAACATTGTATGGCAAATAACAAGACAGTATACCTATGTTGACATTTTCAATTTCTCTGATGTTTTTCCAAGCGTTCACTGGCTGTTTTCATGAAAATTCCCTGGCAGTCTATGACACCCGCAGTTTAGGTCCAAAAATATTGTGGTTTAATGGTTGCCAAGTTACTGCCAGTACATAACTGTAGTTATAACGAATAACACGTCAGTAACTTGAAATGCACTATTAGATTCAGCTGAATTTCATCACTTATTTAATAAAGCTGACAAGGGCTTGGCCAAGTTCGTAATTCATGGCAACAAGAGCACCGTATAGAAAATCTTAAACTCTCGTCAAACCCAATGGCTTCAGTTTCAAACGTGTAAAGGGTGCTTCCCTGAGCCACTAATTTATTGTTCTCCAATTCTTTCGGTTAAGTTGCGAAGCTGCGATTGACTGAGCTTATCGCGAGATTCGTGCTCTGAAAGATTTTGCGGTTATATATGTTTATACTGGTTGCCAGGAGCCCCATAAATACTCCTACTTTAGACTTACGAAAACGGTAGCACACACTGCTGATGCATGCCCCGCAAACACGGCCTTTCATCTGAGTATGCTAGCATTTATTCAACTCTACGTCTCTTTTAGACAATTTGGCACTCTAGCACAATTTCGAGGTATATACGTAAAGCGCTTCAGATGAGTTTTATTAGACAGGCAGCGCAGCTTTTATGGCCGCCGATCGAGCGCCACAAAACGAGACCTACCCACAGTACACCGCTTAACACACACAATCCGCGCTTATTTATGCTCAGTATCCCCGTTAAACATGGTGTATTTTCTTTTTAACGGACATTGACAATGACGGTAAAATAAACAAGCGCGAGCGATCGCTTGCCGTTAAACATTCCCTATAGTAGTATCGAGAACCCGAGCGCGTTTAAAAACCAAATGACAAATCGACACTACGCCCGAGTCGCCTACATTACATGCAGCCGGTTAGCGCTACGAAATACGCTCACCTACTCTGAGCTAGTGACAGAAAACACCTTCGCTAAAACTTACAGTTCAGTGTAGTTGACGTGCGATGCCGCAAAGTCGAGACGAACAAGGTGCAGGCAGCTCACCAGCAGCAACAAGCGTTGACTTGCCTGGCGCACCCGTTGAAAATTCAAATTGACGCGGAGAGATGGCGCGCCGCCGTTGCTGCCCTTGCGCATGCGCAGGCACTCAGGCCGATGACGGCGTGCGTGCTCCGAGAAATTCGAGCACCTTTGCCCTTTTCTTTTTATATTGTCGCCCTCTCTCTCTGCGTTCCATGTGCGCGAAACCGTTTGCTTTTACCACGGCCGCTGAAAAAAAAAAAAAAAAAAGGTGCGACCTGCCGCGTCGGGCGCGCTTCCATTTTTCAGTTGTTTCCATGGAGGAAGGAAATGCCTTGGCGCGCTTTATTACAAACGCTGTGGGCTATTTATTGCATGGAGCTGGAGCGCACACTTTGATGAACGCAGTGTTTGTAAAAAAAAACCTTAGCACGCACGTCAGGCGCTAGCATTATGGCCGACGATGAGTAATGCAGTGCATTTCTAGCATAGCTTCCAACGTACCGCCAAATGGGATACCTGCGCACATGTTAGTGCACATTTGTCTGTTCCGGTGATATGTCAAAGCAATCAATACATTAATGACGTACGCATATGCTCGGCCGCACAGGCATATAGCGCCTGGAAAGGACTGGGTGGGCTCAGAGTATCTGGTGCATATTGTAAGTGAACGAGAAGCTTTAATGAATTTATAGCACGGGATATCAGTCTGCGAAAAACCATCCGGTGTTAGTGATGCAGCCTAGATATGGGGAGAACCTAAAAAGTATCTGAGAATCAGACGACACATAAGGCGCACACCACATACGCGACATCGGTTCATCGCACACTCGCAAATTCTGCGTTGTAAGCTATACACATTACGAGTCTCTGTGCTGTTAGCTTGATGCCTGTTTGGAATCCGCTTCTCGCTAAAGCCGGCATTCATAACCTTTATTTACATGATTGGATCGGCATTTTGCTTTCTTTATTTTACTGCCGCAAAAGTAATGCTATGAAAAACAACTGTAAAGACAGTCTTGGGATTGCCGAGAGCGACTACGGAGGTCATATAATGTGAACAAATGCGGAAGTATACACCATGTCTATACTAAACTTTACAAAAAGGCTTTAAAGCAATGTCAGCAGTATATACAATCCCAGAGGCATATATCAATCGTAGCTCCATATTATCCGCCTGTACCTCCGCTTGGTTATAGCGTACATGGGTTGGGCCGAGTTTAACGACTTTTGTCTATAGACGGCAAGTAAACCTGAAGCAATAAGACTTTTACAATATCGGCTGTCCTTTAGTTCATCTCACAGCTTACCGCAATCGGTATACGGTCTGTTCGCTCGAGTTAACATGACCCTTTGTGATGTCCCACCCTATGGCCTTCATCGGGGAGGGGGGGATATAGGAAACCATTAAAAATAATTCCAATCCCATAGAAGTATATATTCCGCCTTCATGTGGTTCGCAAGGAAAAATTATTGTCGGGGATGCATTCCAGACTAACTAGGGTGCCGGGCCCAGAAGATACATGTTAAAAACCAGTGCAATCCTGGATGAAACTCGGCGAGCAGACTCCTAAACACCTACTTATGTGGGAAAATAATAATTAAGGACTGCGTAATTCAATGACAGAGATACCATGGCGACCTTTATTGCTTTTCTCTTTAAACATTCTATAAACTGGCATTCGGCTAAAGAAATAGCAGACACACTTTTGCATATAAACGGCGTATAGAACGCTAATATAGAAAAAAAAACACAATTTAATTACTTTTGTCAAGACGAAATTTATAGACGGGGAATAGATAAAAGAAGTGGACACTTTATCAACTTTTGTCTATAGAAAATCTATAAACCGAGTGTATACAAAAATATTCAACACCTTAACGACTGTCGTCTATAGACCCTCCTTAGACACATAATGAACAAGAATAAATAGAGGCGGTATCGACTTTTGTCTATACGTATTCTATAGAGCGGAAGTTCACAAAAAGAAACAAACAACTTATCGACTTTTTTTCTGTAGACCGACTATAGAATGGGAGTAGACAAAAAGAAATAAAAATCTTATTAGCTTTTGTCTATAGACAGTCTATAGACAATGAATGGACAAAATAAATAGATTCTCTATTGCCTTTTTTTTATAGACAGTCTATAGAGAGGAAGTAGACAAAAATAAACAATCCTCTGATCGACTTTTTTCTGTAGACCGACTATAGAATGGGAGTAGACAAAAAGAAATAAAAATCTTATTAACTTTTGTCTATAGACAGTCTATAGACAATGAATGGACAAAAATAAATAGAGACTCTATCGACATTTTTCGATAGATATTCTATAGAGCGGAAGTAGACACAAAGAAAAAACATCTTACCGACTTTTTTCTATAGACTGTCTATAGAATGTGAGTAGACAAAAAGAAATACAAATCTTATCAACTTTTGTCTATAGAAAGTCAATAGATTCTGTATCAACAAAAGAACAAATCTATAGAAGGGCAAATTTCTCTACAAGAAGTCTATAGACATTCTATAGACAGTGTGAACTCATTTTTGTAAGGGAGCTAGTCGCGTACGTGCGAATCGCGCTGCAGCGCGAGCTCCTGCGCTGCTCACTTGATGTAGCTTTTAATGACAGTGCTCGGACATCGATGGGCTGTAATCAATACTGCCTTGCTGCGCTGCCTTAAATGTTGGCTTGAGGTCAAGGATGAGCACATTTAACTCTCGAACCTGTGCTGCTCGTATTGGGGTAGTGAAGTTATCCAGGGCGCCCGACGGTCCGCTGCGTGAGGCCTTGAAGGAAAATGGTAGAATCTGAAGTTGGAATTCAGGCCTTCTTGCTCGTTCGGCCAACGACGCAGCAGTACCAACAGTGACGGTTTTTCGAGGCTGAGGTAGGTCTCTCGGTCGTATCGGCGTCTCCAATTCCTTCTGCTTCCATCATTACGCCCCATGGCATACAGAGCATCCATTTTCGTAATACTAGGCTACGGTCAGCTCGCATAGTTGTGTGTGACAAGCGACGAGCATTTTCGCACTCACAACAGGGCAGAAAAAAATGCAAATCGCCGCAAAACTCAGGCTAGAAGCGTGCTTCGCCGCAGCAAGGGCTCACTACTACCCTACCTGGTACTACCCAGCCAACTTTCATTGCCGCCACCAAGCGCCGTTACTTTACCTCAAATTCCAGCGCAACAAACCTATTGAGTAGCCTTGCATCGTTAAGAAACACGCCTCGCCTTATAGGCAACATGCACAGCATCACCACAAATGTTATCTCTGCGTCATCTTCCCCATTTTATTACCTCACTAAAACACTCAATAGGTCGCCAGAAAGCGTGGACTATACAAACAGATTTCAGCTTCCCTTTAGCAAACGACCCACCGGTCTTCCAATATAATTGACGTAAGCAGCATCGCGACTGAGAAAGGCGCAGTTTGCATTGAGCTGACATGCTGCGTGCTTAACGTAGCAGGAAGGTTCTGCATTTGTCAAAACGGGGCACTGCTCCAAACCTATTAGAAACCATAGCTTGGCTCCTAATCACTGTTTTCTAATTTGTCATTCAGGATCAAATTCATATTTAGGCTCTTTATCTCGCACGATCTCTTCATTCTCAAGTGTACTTCGAATAACGTGTACGGTCTTCAGCATGAGAATGTGCGCCCCAAATACGAACATCTGAAGCGGTTACAACCAGAAAAGTGAGTTATCTACGTGAAAAGTCCCTGCGTATTCATTTATTTAGTCCACAGTTTACGCAGTGTCGATCGCAATATATTGTGGCAGATAACGCATGCCGCAGATTACCGTGGTTTGGCTTCCTTACTGGAGAATACACGGCCTAATTAAGGCCTAAATATTTACTCATAATTATGAGTATATATTTACTTATAAAAAAGGAAAGAAATTATTAATTTTGTCGTTGCTATTTCTTATTATATGTTATTTAAATATTAAGATTCATTTCTGGCCTAACTTAACGCTATAGTATACGACGCAGCCTAAGTTCACTGCCTATTGTTGTGAACCCTCGCCATTGTCACCAATGCAGTTATGATTTTTAAGCTACGACAGTGTTAGGGGATGTTGAGATCTATAGTAGAAGCCGGCTATTTCCTTTATTAAAGTAATAAGTAACAAAATACGTGCATGAGCAACAACATTGCAGGGATGCAATGAACAAAATAAAGGCAACGGGAATGTTAATAACTGACGAAGGGGAAACACATAAGCACACCAAATACGTAAACTCATGTCACAGAAAGGCAGAAAGTCGGTTTGCATAAAACAAAAGCATATAACAGATACTATACGATTGCTTAAAGTTACCTAGTTGACATATGCAGGATCGTGCCTGACAGAAACTTAGTTCCGCGAAGAATGTTGCTCCACTCCAGAAATGTATGAATGATCATTAGCTTCCTGCTTTGTAATTACCCTGCAAGTGACGTGCCTAATATTTTTCAAGAATAGAGGGCTGGAATATTTATACCTCTTCATCGTTCATCACGAGGTACATTCAGAAAACGTGATGGAGATGCTGTGACGGAAGATTGCCAAATGCTCATTGCGAACCATCAATACAGCAAACTAATAATTAGGTCCTTCGTGAGGATTGTAGTCAGCGGCGGTTGATGAACTACGAATGTAAGAAGACCTGGTAACGTGCAGTTTAGGTGGGATCGTAAATATAGGGGCAGCTGTAAGTAAATTGATAAGTTGATGAAATTTCACCAGACTGTCTCCTTGCAGCCATGGTTGAAGTTATTCTTGATATACATGCATATTGCTTGTTTCTTCTGGACGATGCGCGCGGGCGCCCAGACGATGAAGACGAACTGCGCCTTGCTCTCGAGCTGTCGGCAGAACTGGCCAGCGCTGCACCTCTCCTTTGTAAATATACTTTGTAAACAGTCTCCAGTACTTAATTCTTCGTTAGCGTAACGTTTTGGTGAAGCGTGCCATTCCCCGTCCTCGCCACGACGCTCCGGAGTGGCCACACCGTCCAGCTTTCCACCATGGCTCCCGGTGACGACACCTCGTCTGCTTCTACTTTTGCGACTCCAACCACAACGTACATCACGGTTGCCACTCCCCGCGATCCTAGCATATTCTCCGGCCAAGATAATGTCGACGTTGATGACTGGTTCGGCATGCATGAGCGCGTTAGCCGAAACAACCACTGGGACCCTACCATAATGCTAGCGAATGTCCTCTTCTACTTGGGCGGAACACCTCGTGTCTGGTTCCGGAAACACGAGGAGGAGATCTCTAGCTGGGAAGCGTTGAAGGAGAAGCTCCGAGACCTCTTTTGACATCCGACCGGTCGGCGGCTGGCTGGAAGAAAAGAGCTTGATACCCGAGTACAGTCTTCCACTGAATCGTATGTCTCGTAGATACAAGACGTGCTCGCTCTTTGCCGGAAAGTCGACGAGAACATGATCGAAGTTGACAAGGTAGGCCAAGTTCTCAAAGGGATCGCGGACGACGCGTTCTACTTATTGACCTTCAACAATGTGTCCACCATCGACATCATTGTCAAGGAATGCCGCCGCTTTGAGCTCGCCAAAAGCCGCGGCGTCATTCCACAGTTCTCCCGGCACCCTAACACGGCTGCGACGTCGTCCTGCGTCGCCCCCCTCCAATGAGACCGTCACACGCATTGTTCGCCGCGAGCCCGTGGCTGCAAGTCCTGCCCCGTTCCATCCACGCCCACTTGACCCCACCATTGACCAACCAGACCCAGCGACCTCCCTTATTCAGGCAGTTGTGCGGCAAGAATTTGCCAACCTCGGTTTTCCTGCGGCCTGCTCCGTCTCCCGACCTGAGACCTGACACCCGACAGGTGCCGACAGCTGCGCCTCGCAGCGATCTGTATTCCCCTCCCAGATACCGCAACCCTACAGAGTGAAGAACTCCGGATGACAAGCCCATTTTCTTCCGTTGCCACCGCATTGGCCACGTCGCTCTTCCATTGCCGCACCTCCTGGATATCGCCGTATTCACGCTACTTCTGTCCGTCTCCTCGCCCATATGCCGAACCTCGCCGTTACTCGCCTCGCCGTATGCCTTCTACCTCTGACGTATCCGTCGATGACAGTCGTCCCGCTCGCTCGCCGTCACCTCAGCGCCGTTGGTCTCCGTCGCCCCAGCCACGCCGCTGTTCATCGCCGACCAATTATGGACCCTCCCGGACGGAAAACTAGACTATGCAGCTCCTGGGGGTAGCGCTGCATTATCTTCGTCATGTCAAAATCCTCCACTGACGCTCCCAACGAACCAGAACTTACTTGATGTCCACGTCGACGATGTCCCTTTGACGGCGGTAATAGATATAGAGTAGCATAATATTATAATAGAATAGAATAGAGCCCAGGTGCCCATAAAGAGTAATAACCTCCGTCGTCGACTAAAGAAGGTTCTCACGCCTGCTTCTACACGAGCCGTACGCGTAGCCCATGGCAGCACAGTTGCCGTCACTGGAATGTGTACTTCCCGGATAGGTATCGCCGACCGCCACGTTCCAGTTCTTTTTACAGTGCTGACCAATTGTCCCCATGACCTAATCCTCGGACTAGACTTTCTCACGGCGCATTCAGTTTTGATTGCCTGTTCTACCGGTACCCTTTGCTTCGAACTTCCTCTACTAGCGTATATTCGTGCTGAAGGGCCCAACAACTTTAGTACGACCGCCTTCGTCCGCCTGCTGCCAAATACCTTGATTTTTGTCGATTTGCTATGATCTTTACCTGTGCCCGATAGGGATTACGTCGCTACACCTGTTCCTGATGTGCTTTTGATGCGCGATATCCCTGTGCCCCACTCCGCCGTAACCGTCGCCGATAACCGGACATGCCTGCCCATCATCAATTTTGGCCTGACCAAGCAAGTTCTACCCCAAGGCATATCGGTTGCAACGCTGTGTGCTATAAGAGATGACCACGTCACTGTGTTTTCAGTAGACGGCTGCTCCGATTCTTCACCATGTCCACAGGATGCTATTTGCCTTGACGCAACCTTTAGTCCTATGTTTGCTGCGGACCTATTGCCTGAACAAGCAGCAGCTCAGTGTCGCCTTTTGGTTTCCTACCAAGGTATCTTTGACCTCAACAATCGACAATTGGGCCAGGCTTCAATTGTTAAGCGTCACATAAATGCTGGTGATGCCAGGCCTGTTGATCGCCGGCCATATCGAGTCTCTATTTGAGAGCGTAATGTTATTCAAAATCAAGTGCACACGACGCTTGCCAAAGGCATTGTTGAACCTTCGTCGAGCACTTGGGCGTCGCCGTTTGCGCTTGTTAAAATGAAAGATGGCACGTGGCGCTTCTGTGTAGATTATCGTCATCTAAACAGAATTACCAAAAAAGACGTCTACCCTTTGCCTCGCATTGACGACCCCCTCGATTGTCCCCACGGTGCCAACTACTTTTTTATCAATAGACCTTCGGTCTGATTATTCGAAAATTTCTGGGGATGAAAAGCACCGAGAGAAGACCGCGTTTCTCACCCCTGATGGTCTATATCAATTCAAAGTTATGCCATTCGGTCTATGCAACGCCCCAGCCACAATCGGGCGTATGATGGCCTCTTTGCTTCAAGGGTTGAAATGGTCAACATGATTTTGCTACCTAGACGACGTTCTCGTATTTTCGCCTACATTTGAGACAGACCTTCAGCTCTTATCAGCTGTTCTTCAAGTCTTCCGCGAGGCTGGGCTCCAACTAAATTCCTCGAAGTGTCACTTGGGTCGTCGGCAGATTACAGTGCTGGGTCACCTCGTCGATGCGTCCGGTATTCAACCAGACCAGGAGAAAATTCATGCTGTCACGTCTTTTCCTGTACCTCAGTCTGTAAAAGATGTCCGAAGTATTGTAGAACTCTGCTCCTACTTCCGACGGTTCGTTAAAGACTTCGCAGCGATTGCCCGACCACTAACTTATCTTGTGAAGAAGGACGAGCGGTTTACGTGGGGTCCCGCTCAAACTGCGCGTTTGCCCACCTAATCAACATTCTCACCACGCTACCTATTCTACCCCACTTTGACCCGTCCTCTCCTACTGAGGTCCGTACCGATACCAGTGGTCACGGTATTGGAGCTGTCTTAGCCCAACGCCAACAGGGACGTGATCGTGTTATCGCGTACGCTAGCCACCTCCTCACAGCAGCGGAGCGCAAGTATTCGATTACAGACTATGAATGCCTGTCTATCTTCTGAGCGGTTTCTCAGTCCCGCCCGCATGGCACGCATTTCTCTGTAATTAAGGACCATCACGCGCTCTGCTGGCGTTCCTCACTCAAGGATCCTACCGGCCGGCTTGGTCGCTGGGCTCTGCGGCTTCAAGAATATTCCGATGCAGTAGTCTACAAATCGGGCCACCTACATCAAGACGCAGACTGTTTATCAGGCTATTCAGTGGACGAACCACCCGCCGACCCTGACACCGCTGCCGACGCTTGCATTTTCTCGGTTTCTCAGCTGCTACACGTCGCCGACATCCTGCAGTCCTGCTCAACCAGGCACAAGCTGACTACGTCTTATCATCCACAGACTAATGGTCTCACGGAGCGTCTTGATCGAACCCTGACAGACATGCTTGCAAAGTATGTCTCATTTGACCATACTGATTGGGACCTTGTCCTACCGTATGTCACATTTGCATATAACTCTTCACGTCACGACACTGCCGGTTATTCCCCGTTCTTTCTGTTGTTTGGCCGAGAACCCACATTGCCACTGGACACATCCCTTTCATGCGCCGCAGCAGAGACCAGCGAATATGCACTTGACGCCAGGGCAGCCCAAGCTCGTGAAATTTTCCGCGCTCGCCTCCTGACCTCCAAAAAGAACCAACGGCGTTTGTACGATCGACATGACGGAGGCGTTCACTTTTCGCTTGGATCTCTGGTATCCCTATGGTCACCAACTCATCACGTTGGCCTGTCAGAAAATCTCCTGTCTTGGTACGCAGACCCATATCGAGTGCTGCGTGCCGTGACTTCAGTTACGTATGAAATCGCCCCAGTCACCACCAGTGCTTCATCTGCCTCGACTTCCACTGACGTTGTGCATGTCGCAGGCCTAAAACCGTATTACACTCCTGTTCCCACCAATATTTAGACGCACTGGGACAGTTCTTCTGCCGCCGGGGATAATGATACATGCATATTGCCTGTTTCTTCTGGACGATGCACGCGGGCGCCCAGACGAAGAAGACGAACTGCTCCTTGCTCTCGAGTTGTCGGCTGAACTGGCCTGCGCTGCAGCTATGCTTTCTTAATATCCTTTGTAAATAGTCTCCACTACTTATACCTTCGTTCGCGTAACAATATATAGCGCATGCGAGCTCGTGATAGAGTAAGCCCGCAAATAATACTTCACTCATAAGTTTGCAGTTCTAATTTATATGCTATACCGTTTCCAGGGACTACATGCACCAAATCCTCAAGTTGAGCAAGTTTGTTTACGTTCATTTCTGGAAACGAGAGGTAAAAATGTAACAGCTACGGACAAAAGACACAGAAAGCAGAAACATTTCTCCTTCAAAAGTGACGATTTATTGACACAATGTATGGAAAATATATCCTCTATCCGAAATTCAGCACCACAAGCTTTGCACAAGTGATACACGATTGTGCTGATACACGAGTCCGATAGTAAACATACGTACAAATGTCTACGCCGTGATGCCAAACAGGAGGATAAGTAAGCTTGCCACGAGCTCTGTGCAAAGCAACACAACATTTCTTTTACTCATCCCTGGAAAAACCATAATGTAAATCAATATGAAGGTTTACAGTAGGCTTCCTTTTGTTTTCTCAAAGACGATCGCGCCTCTCCCAATATTGAGAGATCCTCTCTGAAAAACCGATTTTCGCCGATTTCCTGTCACTTTTATGCCCCAGCAAAAGGCCGTAGGTTGCGAGCCTGAAATGTAGGTCGACGTGACCAGTGGTTCTTGGCGTCATCGATGAGAACTTTGTTAGCTTCGAGGGAATGGTCACTATCATTCTTGCAGTGTTTTATAGTTTTTCTCACTGGGGTATTAAAGTATGGTCCCTAGAATATTGGCTAGTCTGCCTTCCGCCGACGGGAGCGAGGACTGTTTCCGAATGAAGGTGGCGGTGGCGCTGCGAGCAGTCCTCATGCTAGGGCGCTGCGCTCGGCCGCCCGGCTGCGTGTTGGTGAAGCGCGTTCGCGGTCGGCGTAATTTAGCCATTGCTTTCTTTTCATGATTCACTGCTGCCGCGTATTTGTGCCGCATTAGAGCAATATTTGTTATGGGTGTGATGAGATGCTAAGTGCGTAACGTGGCATTCATTCGCGAAGACGTTTTGCAGAGCCGCATCCCAAGCATGCCTGTGGAGAGGAGATACGACTCTTCTACCCTGCTCGGCCAACTGCCGAAAAACCAAATCAAAATAAAACAATGACAGCTTTGTTCAGAGAAGACAAAATATGTTTATTGGCACAAGGAATAGTGAAATACTAGAAAGCGGTATCCTCAACACAAAGTGACTGCGCAGCCTTGAATAGGTTAAGCACTGAATTTATTTATGCAATACTGCGAGCTGCCCTTTTTCTGGCGGTTATGGCCGGAGTGGTTGAAAGGGAAATAATAACTAACATGATGTACAGGTACACAATTTGGCATAGTAAAGTGTAAAAATCAAAATCAAACCCAAGCTCACTCAGAGCTTATACAATACAAACAGAAAGCACATCCAGTTAAGAGGGAACAAAAACAGCAAAAACAAATTATAAATATAAGAAGGAAGAACCTTTAGAAAACAGTGTAAACAAATTACAGCACACGACAACCAATGAATTGGCAAAAGGTTCGTGAATAAGAAGAAAATTATAGAAAAAGACGATTACATGGCCCGTGAGCTTGCGTCTCAGATGTGATGCAATTCGCGAAATGCCGTTATTTGCATCTTCTCATTTTCAAATGTTTTAGAATGTCTTTGTTTGATGTCTTTTCATTATGAAGAGATTTCGTGAAAAACTGGAGACGCAGAACAGTGTAAAACTTCAGGATCTCACAAGTGATTTGCTGTCCATGTACATGACAGTCTATTGGAGGAAAATGCACACCTGAACAAGAAATTCATTAAAGTCGAGAATGCTTTTCTCATGCAGTCATTTTAAACTGAAAAATGTAGTGAAGCTGTCTTCAAGAATAGTAATAATAATTCTTAAAGGGCCTGAGGGGTACAGCAAGCCTCCATTGTCAAACTGCGATGTGAAGGCTGAAGCTTCGCTGTTAGCTATAGCTGTCTGCTTTTCAGTTGTCAGCAACAGCGCACATTCCTTACATGAGCTTCTCTTTAAAATCTTCCTTGCCGTGTACCCTGCTACATAATATACGAGATTGTCAAGGCTTCTTGCAGTCACAAGAGCAGTGCGTTCTGACAAAGTGCAACATTCCAGTGCACTTTCGGCATCGCCAAACTTTCCAGCATCAATCAATTCGTCCAATATTAAAATATGAATTTCTGGTTCCACATTGTGAACAGAAACTAGTGCAGTGATAAGTTCTGCAGTGCAGTCTCCTTTTTAGGTGGTTTGGCAAGGTTATAGAATGCAAGTGAATTGATTATAAGTAAAAACTGTGCATCAGTAGGGTGATCGTTAGATCCAGAAAATTGCCTGACAATGCCAAAGAAATTTTCAAGTTTGTTCTGGCTCAAACATGCAGTAAGTTTGTACTTGAAGCTACTGAGGTATGAAAGAAAGTTCAACATGCCTTCGATTGCCACTCGGAGGCCAAGCAGACCACGTAAGCACAAGCTCAACGTAAAGGCACATTCCCACTGGCGATCGCGATCAGACGTGCGACTGATCCCGTCGCAAAACAAAGTCGTTTGACAGTCGCTTAGGTTGAGAAGCGAATACTGTCGGCCAACCGCACTACCGCATATTGCCATGCACTGCTCGCTCGAGCAAAGAGCGTAGCATTGGGACTGCTCGCAGCGCCCTCTGCGCTCTCATTCAGGAAGCGTCCGGCCCTCTCTATACGGCGCGGCGTGCGGACGGCAGACTAACCAATATTCTAGGGACCATAATTAAAGTATACGCTCGCTGCGCTCTAAGCATTTTCGATCTAATCAGAATTACAATACTATGGTCCAACAATATAAAAGCATGATCTAGAAAGCCGATTTCATTACGATGGCCTTGGTGCACTAGACATCGCAATTGCTGTTTATTAATTTCGCATTTGGGCGGTTTGTGCAGGTAAATCCGTGATTAATCCGGTGCTTCGAAACAAAAGAATACTTCATTATCTTCGCCAACACACGTGGTGTCCCCCGTGAACGTTCCATTAGGGTTGGTATACAATTATTTCGCAGTAAACCGGGAGTCCGTTGTGTGTGTGTGTTTTATTTTGTGGCACGTCTACTCTAATTTACAAAAAAAAGAAAGCTTGTTTGAATTTATTAGCGGTATGCTCGTTAACATTTTGTCGCTTCGTTCATTGTCCATTATAAATTTATTCTTCAGAATTTTCTGTTTGCAGTACGTTATGGTGATTTCTTTGCACATACGAAGGTCCGAGCAGAAAGGAAAATTTTTGAACAGCAGAAACATGCGCATGTGTATTATGCATGCACGGAATAATGCGGTGCCACGCAATCGCTTTTGCTCCCGGATGGTCTTTCAGGCACTTGAGGAAGGCCGTAAACTCCTTAACGAAATTGAAGCTGACATTTGTTTGATTTCCGAACAGCATCAGGTTACGTTCTGCGAACCGCCATTCTCCATCTGTGTTAGGGCGAAAGTTTTAACACAGAGATTGACTACCACTACAAAACTGAAATTACAGCGCCTAGCCTATTCTGTATTCCAACGTTGGCTCTTCGCATTTCTTGTTAACAAGGACATTTTTCTTCTGCGTCCATGGATAATGGATTCATTGCTGCGTTTCTTGCGAAATTAACGTGTTTTGGCGGCTTATCTGTTGTTCGTCTGCTGAACAGTGTAATAATATAGCCTCGGGTCGTTGTGCCTTTGATTACAGCGTTCATTTTAAGCGCAACGTCATGGCTACCAAGTTATCGCTTGGTGAAAGGCGCGCCTACAGGATTCGCCATTTTTGTCATTTGTCGCAATTTCATTGCAAAGGAGGCATGTCTCAACATATCGTGTGCGCGAATACACCGACGACACGCCGTTCACATTAGGAAAAGGGATACCATCTTTATAGTTACCGATTCTGTAGTTCGATCCAATGCAATGATGACACCAGACACCCGCAGCATGTGTCTTGTATGGCACAATTTTCTTATATTCCTTCGGTGTCTTAGCCACAGCAAACATCCCTGTTGGTGTTTCCATCCGATTCTCTCGTGGTACGCAAATCGCCCACTTTTTGTTAGCTCAGAACACGTTTTCCCAATCACGGTCGGGTTCATGTGGTCCCTTGACACCTTCCATAATTCCAAGGATGAGGTCGAACACCGGAGGATCAATACATCAATGGTCATTTTACTAATTAGGTATGGCGTTTGGCTTCAAACGGTTGCCTCGGCCAAGATTCTGTTACATCTATCCACACGCTTGTCTTACCATTGAGGCAGTGCTGCGGCACCATATGACGGCGGACAATAGTGCTCCGCTGACAGTGTCCCTTGAAGCGCTCACTAATTCCCTATGAGCGTTCGTTGCTCGAGGACTGGCACCCCTTATCGCAAATGAGAATGTTTCTTTCCACCTTTTATGGTCAGTCTCTGTAACAGGGTTCTTCCGTTCTTTAACCTACCGGTGGAACGTCTTCGTGAATTTCACATTTGGTGAAGTGGCCTCGACGTCTAGTCTAGGAAATTTCACAGCGCCGGTGCTCGACCGAGGCAGCACGTACGCGGTACTAATTCCTGTGAAAGACAAACATTTGTACTGTCCCTGGAGAGCATAACAGTCAGCCATCGGGACTGCACAGCGGGGCCGGAAGTCAAGAAGTTGGGGGCCTTGAGTTTGAAACCACCGATGAGTGAGCTGCCGCTCTTGAGCCCGTCTTTTGTTGTCTATCGCAGCACGCCGCACTCCCGAGGTCACGCAGTCTATGGCCGTCTTTTCCCAGCGTACAATCCGTTAGTGTTACAACAATAAGTGGGGAAGTATACATATCCATTTAAGAGAGTCGCGGGTCACCGATCCGAATACAAATCGCAGGTGGCAAGTAGGAAGTTTAGTACACAGGCGCGTTCCGGAATGGTGATAAGAAATCACGTCAGCAGACGTGTGCAGGCATTCACATCGTCCTACTGTGTAGAAATAAAACCACAAATGGCTGACTAATAATCGGTAACGCGTGTAAAGATGTTGCTGAGGTAAAAGGCCACACCTGCGGAATAAAAATGGCACATGTGGCTGCGAGAGAGGCGGCTGACTATATGTGCCTTATGTAATTTGATGCCACGTCGTCTGTCGCTTCTGCATCCTCAACTACGATACAATACTCCTGCATCAATACACTCGCCACCTGAATACTTGGCGGCATGCATGACATGCTGAATGTAAATGTCGTAGTTGCTGATGACCATACCGTGTTATAAAACGTATGCCATACAAATAAATGCGAAATTTATAGCCAGAATTAGCTAGCCCTAAGCACTCGCACTCTATAGTGAAATCTCTTACTAGCCATATGCAAGACGTGCTTACACACCCGTTCAGTGGCGTATCCAGGGAATAGTATTTTCTGCTGTTGTTTTTTTTTTTTTTGCGGTGGGGGGTGGTGGAGTGGTGGCGGAGGGTGGCAAGTGCCGGTATGCCAGGCCCTCCAGAGTTGCTGGGCATTTTCAAGAAACTTTTTGGTATGCGCTAGCTTTTAGTGGCACCCTCGTCGTAATCGACCCTCGTCACGCCGAACCGCGGCCTCTTCTCTCGCGTACGCTCCTCGCACTGAAGGGCCGAAAATTAGCGCTTGCGCATCAGGTGGCGAGGTCCTATTTCTCATGACATTCCTTTTATATTTTTATGACTAGGCTTCAACATGGTCATGTGACGTTCTGTCCTAGTCACTTTCCTTCTTCTCTGTTTGGTGCTTTCGTTCAGCTTGATTGACCTCAAAAATGGATGTCAGTAGTGCCACTGTTGAAACTGCGCACATGCAGTAAAGCCCGTAGGATCGCAGGCAAGACTACTGTTAATTTTGGGAACCGATGAGGACTGATGAGATTCTCAGCGCCAAGCGCGGTCCGACAACTCACAGCAGGCATGTATGAACATACAAATAAGAATTTTCATATCTTTTAAACATTCCCTTAGCGTATTTTATCTTAGCGTATAACCTTAGCGTATTTTATAGCGGAAGACGCTGGCTTCGGCGCTAGCAGGCACTGGCACGCGAACATTGTCCGAAAATAATATTTTGTCGGCAATGTGTGACCGTACAATAGCCTCAATAGCTACAAGGGCTGCTCTGGACTGCTTGAACGTCACCGGACTAGACGCAAGACTTTAGGGAAACCGCTGTGTTAGTGTACATATGCATCCCCGCGTCCTTTCCTTATGATCATCTTTCATCCCTCTTTTTTGTCCTCTTTTCTTTTTCTGTTGTGCAGAGTAGCAGTCCAGAGCATGCCAGCTCAGGCCGACCTCTCTGGCTTTGTAATAAGTTATCTCTCCTCTCCAGTAATACGGAAATGCGCAATGTCAATCTACCTTAAGCAGGTATACCTTCAGGATTTGAATTGTTACAAACTTCTGATGATCACAAACTTTTATTTCTCTCCGGAGACACGACCATCTGCCCCACCCTGATTTGAATTTTCGGTCAATAGAGAGTTTTAGAATAAGGGCCCCAAATGTTTCGGTGCTCCAACGAAACATCATCGAAACCACTGCGTATGCGCGAGACGCAAACTGCGTTTGGGTTTTGCGTCGTGCAGGCTATTTCATCGATTTAGCGGGAGACCCAAAAGCTGCCTGCTGTTTGCGTCATAAACATGGCGGCACCTATTGAAGCGACGGCTCTGACTGAGCACCAAACTTGGCTCGATTCGTGGTAATGCGTGAGGTTCGTAAGCTAGGAGAAGCGACTGCAGTTATCGCTTTCTTTCAACTAACGTGTGTAATGAAGATTGATTCATTATACGCTGCTGATTCCGAATTCGAGTGTCGATTTCACGGCTCGTAGGCCTAACGTGGATTAGCTTGGCTCGTGAAGGCATGTAAACTTTGTTACTCAAAATTAAACGCAACAAATCGCTTCCTGTTAATAGAATAACCTCTAAATTGCAATTAAACGCAAAACACGAAAGTCAAAATTACTCTTCTTATCATAAAATGGTATAGTTTATTTTATTATTTATAATACATTTTCTTTGACAACGTATAGTGGCGCTGAAGCGCAAGACACTATTCTCAAACGAAAAGCCCTATTCTAAAACTCTTCCCTCCTGCTTGCCCCAACGCTAACACACGCAAAGCTCTTTGGGGCCCAAACTTTTGGGGCCCCTATTCTAAAACTGTCTAATAAGCTATCAGGTGAAGTAGAAGCTCGAACCAAAATATTGCAATGGGGAGACTCACATGCAAAAAATTGTTTCTTGGTTAAAACGCAAGTTGCTTCGATCAAAGCTTTCGTGGAGAAAGTAGTTACGCTTATCAATTATATCCGCTCTTCTGCATATTTTTTCACAGACCACTTTAGCTTTTTTACCGATGTCTGAACATACAGCACTCTCAGTGAAGTCCCGTATAACGTACTGCACATATGGGGTATATTCTGGTTCCAGTGCAAAGTGCTGCGCATAAATGGACTTTCAAGCGATATTATGCGAGACTATATCTTCGGCGGCAGGCTATGCCCGCTATATGCGGCCGCGAGCGGACGCAACGTTTTATGCAGCCCCATAGACGTTTTCACGAGCGCGCCTCCGACGGTCTGGCGTGGAGAGTATGTGTCAGTGTTGCCTGTTTGGTCATAACTGCGACCTTGCCTTGTGCTTGCGTTGCGTAGTGGTAGCTAAATTTCCTTCGATGTTTCCGTTTATTTTTGTCGCCATTGACTAACGCTCGTAAATAATGGCATATACTCATGAAACGTCTACAGGGCAGCACTGTGCAGTTTATAGGTACAGAAAAAGCGAGCGGAAAAGAGTGATTTTGCGTACTATAGTGTGTCCACAACACAGCACTCTGCAAGAGCAATCCCGATGTGGTATGTTCACGCTGCACCGGTTTCCTGCATCACCTGAGGACTTAGCATTTCAGTCTAATATGAACCAATGAACCCATCAGTTAAATAACACATTTTGGTGACCCGTTTTCGGCACATTTTCTAATAGGTTGCGATAAACGTCAGCCTCTTCGATGCAATATTTTCTTGTATGTAGTGGCAGAGGCTACATTTGTTATTCTTTCAAACACAACTTCATTCCAGCTGATACGGTGGTCACATGGCGCACTTTTGTTCGTGATTGAGCCCGATCTGAATCGAATTTCTCGGTAGCCATCGGCTTCTTTGCTCAATGTGTGGAAAGAAGCCAATCGCGGTCGAGGCCTCGATCGCGATGAAAAGTGGCCGTGTGCCACATTCGAGAAATTTTGCATGATTGAGATGTTGAGTGGCGTCGGAAGCGTATGGAGTAACCATCGCATATCTCCCAAACGCTGACACGTGTCGGCGGGCCGCCGGCGCCTGGTTCTAAGCATTGCCCGACAACTACGTACGCGAGTGCTTTCGCTAAATGAGGTAACCCTCAATCGCGAAACGTAATGGTGTTCAGATTTTATCGACGACTACAGTCACATGTGCCCCGCAATAAGAATGAAAAATATCGTTGATTAGCACGCCAGGTCTAGACGAAGCAGACGTGGCTGCTCTAATCAGGTCGTTGGGTACGTTGTCCTTGCCTGCTTGCAGAATTTTGCCGGCCTCTTTGGACACCTTACCCGTGTCATAGGCTTTGATTGCAGTTTTAGAACCGGTGATGATGATTATGAAGTATTAAAGCGCCGAACAGACGACGCAACAAGAGACACGGACGAGCGCTCGTCCGTGTCTCTTCTTGTGTCGTGTGTTTGGCGTTTAATACTTCAGTAACATGCACCAACTTGCCCAACCAGAAGTTCTGGATGATGATTCTGGTTGATGAATTTGTGATTGCCAGGGCAATCGCCACCATCTCTACCTCCTCTGGTGAAGAGTGTCTCACGCTACAGCTCGAGATTAGCGCTCACTACTAGTACAGCGTAGTACCCTTCTGGGTACTCTGCCGCATCGGTGTACACTACCCCTTGTTTTTGGAGGAGGGAGCTTTGGAGTTTTCGGACTCTGCTTCTCCTGCCTTCCTCGTTGTGTATTGGGTGCATGTCTCTTGGGATGAGGGTACTCTTAACCTGTTGGCAATTTCAGTGGGGATAGCGATTATCCCCTCTCGCGATTCCGGGTTCTGGTAGCCCATTTCCTAAAGATGGATCTGCCCGTTTTGCTGCCAGTTAGTGTGACATATTGTGCCGTGCGTTTCGCCTCGCACATTTATCGCTCCTAGGCTGAGGATCGTCTCGGTTGATGTGCACGCCGGTAAGTCTAGGGCGGTTTTCACACCCTTCCTGATGAGGTTGTCTACCTTGTCCCTCTCTGCTTTAGTTGTCTTTAAGTACGGCATAGCGTAGGTGATTCGGTTAATGATGAAAGAGTGGACAAGCCTAAGTAGGTTCGCCGCCTTCATCCCCGCGTTTTTACTTGTTATTCTTTTGAGAAGCCTGCAAGTTTGGTTGGTCTTGGCTTGTAGTCTCTTTATTGTTTCGGTGTTTCTCCCATTTTCTTGCATCCATATACCCAGTATCCTGATCTTGTCCACCCTTGGGATCGGGGGGTTCTGGACAAGAAGCTGCATATTGACCTGCTGCTTGGTCATGATTAGCATCTCCGATTTTTCCGGCGAGCATTTTCGCCCTATGGTTCTCAGATAGCTTTCCGTTTCCCAGATTTCCCTTTGTAGGGTGTCCTCTTTGTGGCCATTGCTCCCCCTTCTGTCGACCCAGAGGGTGACGTCGTCAGCGTAGAGAGTGTAGCAGAGTACCTCTAGCTTTGTGAGTCTTTCTGGCAGCCCTATCATTGCAATGTTAAAGAGGGTAGGGGATAGCAGCGATCCCTGCGATGTGCCCTCGTTGCCTAGCTTAATGTTTTCTCTGATTGTGCCACCGATTTCTGTGTTCACCGTTTGGTCCGTCAGGAAACTTTTGATATAGTTGTATAGCTTGCTTCCTACACTTAGGTGATTGAGGTGTGACAGGATCGCTTGGTGTTTGACGTTGTCAAACACTTTGCTGACGTCCAGTCCTTCTATGACTCTCCGGTCTCAAGTTTCCCTTTCCAATAGTTGTTCTTTGAATTCTAGCATGACGCCATTTGTGGATAGTTGTTGTCTGAATCCAACCATGATGTCTGGATAGAGTTCCTTACTTTCCAAGTATCCGTTGAGCCTGTTCTGTATGACGTGCCGCATGAGTTTACCTACACAAGAGGTCAAGGATATTGGCCAAAGGTTCTATAGTTAGAGTTAGGATGAGTACTACAGCTGCTCTCTTCCACTTCCCGGGTATCTCCCCTCGCTCCCAACACGTTTGCATGAATGCCGTTAGTTGCTGGAGGGAGTTGTCATCGAGGTTTCTAAGCATCTCCTTGTTGATCCCATCTGGGCCAGCCACGTTTTTTTTCCTCTGAGCTTTTTTAAGGCAGCTTGGACCTCCCTTATTGTTATTGCTTGGTCTAGCTCTCGTTATTTTCGCCGCTATAGTCGGGGAATGTTTCGGTATTTGTTTCCCCTATGTATCTCTCTTTTATCTGGTTGATCATATTCTCCTCCGACCCCTGGAAATTGTGCGTTAGTCTGAATTTTTCTCCTCGTCTTAGCTTTGGTATTGTCTGGGTCCTGCAGGTGTCTCAATAGTTGCCAGGTGGTGACGGAGCCTAATTGTCCGTCTAGTTAATCGCAGATGTTGTTTCAGTGTTGTCTGTTTAGTCTTTGGGGATGGCTCTCAATTTGTTTGTTGAGAGCCGCTCTACTCCGCAGGTTACGGCTGCCCCTTCTTTGGGCGAACTGGGTTTCTGCCTCCTTTTTCTTTTGCCACAGCTGTCTTCTAATTCTATTACCTCCTCAGCCTCTTTGCACGCCTGCTTGATGCCGTTGATCCATTCATTTATATCGGTGACCCCCCCCCCCCCCCCGTTGTCGTTGCAAGATTGCCAATGGATGGATTTCGGTGTTTTCCTCTCGCGTTTGATTTTGACATCGTGTTGGCCAACGATCTCTAGGGTTCTGGGATCGCTGCCTCGGTTCTCGCTCGTGTTGGGCTATGTAGCCTCAACGTCCGCTCCGATCATGGCCAGGTCGGGGGTGGTGTATGACACGCTGTTGCCCTGCCTGGTCGGTTCGAGTGGATCGTTGAGGAGTTTTAATTTCACTGCGTCATGGCGCCCCAGAATTCCCTTTCATTTATCTGGGAGTGGTTGTATCCCCATGCTTGGTGTGGCGCTATAAAATACCCTACTATGACGAGACGCTGTTGCCGTTTTGACAGTGCTTGCGCTTTGACAAAGAGTTCCCTGAAGCCGCAGTGTTTCCTTAGGTTAGGACAGCTGTAGACGTTCAGGACTAGCAGGCTCCGTTGTTTTCTCCTGTGTCGTATAATCTCCGTTAACAAGTACTCAATATGCGTGCATCCTACCTCATGCTGCATGACAGTGATATTTCTCTTCACCAGGGTAGCAGTCTGAGCGTTTGGCGACCGGCCCCTAGGTACGTTTTGTATCCGCTCGGTTTAGCGTCATTTCCACACACTTGCAGCGCGATGATGTCGCAGGGTAGGATTGGAGAATGTTTCTTTTTTTTATGAAGCCCCTACAGTTCCAGTTCCATATTGTGTTTGCCCTAGAGCACTGCACGGGCCGATTTTTGCCGGGCCCGTTTTTACATTGGGCGGCCCGCCTGAGCCCAATCAAAACCTCTATGGCGAGACCCGGGCATGGCCCGGGCCCGGAAATATTCTACGTTACCCGCCCGGCCCGGCCCGCCACCCCTTTACCTTAGGCCCGAGCCCGGCTCGAAACCGGCCCGAACCCGGCCCGAGACCAAAAAATACACGTTTTTCAGAGTTGAGAGGCCCGAGAATAACTCGCTGCACGTTACATGCGCACCACCAGAAAGCCCGAGCCCGGCCCGGGCTCAGGTCAAAAAGCACACGCCGTGCCCGAGCCTGACCCGAGCCCGTGAACAAACTGCTCTTCCCGGCCTGGCCCGGCCCACGGGCCGGGCCGGGCCCGGGCTTTCGGGTAAGCCCGAGCCCGTGCAGTGCTCTAGTTTGCCCTAGTGTTGAGTCTGGCCATGCTTCAACCACAGAAGGATTTGATTTTGCTGTTCTGCCAATTGGTCCATTCTAGTTACCATTGGGGTGACTAGTTGCCTGAGCTGGGCTGAGAGCTGGTCTATCGTCTCCGCGTTACGCTGGGTGGCTATGACTACCTGTTATACCTCTTTGAGTTGCTGCATGCATAACTCAAGTTTGTCTGCCCTGCCCTCGGCCTTCTCAAGGCCCGAGACGGTCTTTTTAACTCGCTTTTTCATTGGCGTTGCAGCCACCTCTGGCCCGGTTTCGGACGGCTTATCGTCCATGGCCTCCTGAGGAGCTTCCGGGTGTCTGGGTTGAGCTTTGAGCTCATTGTTCTCCCTTTGCAGCTCGATAACCTGATTACGGAGCCTCGGCATCTGAGCTTGTGTTTGCTCCTGGTAAAGCTTCCATTGCTCCTGTTGCTGTTTCATCATTTCTTGTTGTTGTTACATTTGCCCTTTGAGCTCCCTCACTATGTCTGAGTCAAGGAAATAACCCGCTTCCCAGACTACCTTTTCGGTGGGCGGTGCCCCTTTCTTTTTGGGCGTAGTGGTGATAGCCTGCTGTGGTAGCCTCGGGGAGGACGTGGACCGGAGTCGCTCCTTGCTCGTGTCCCGCGTCTTGCTGTCGTCCCGCCTGCTGCGATGTTCTGGTAGTTTCTTCTCCTCCTCCTCATGTGGCTGGAGCTTCTCGCATTGTCGATTCTTAACGGTGTTGGAGTTCTGAAGATATTATTGCAGGTTTTGTCGCCGGTGGGGTGGCTTGCCGCACAGCTTGCAGGTACGACAGCAGTCATGTCGATCGGATGGGGACGCCGAACCCGTGCACTTCTCCTCCTTGGTCTCGCATACGTTAGATCGGCGTCCCAGGTCACCGCACTTGTAGCATACGTCGTACTTTTTCTTGTACAGCTAACAGTTCAGGATGGTTCCTAGGCATTTGATTTTACTCGGTACCTCCTAAGTGGTGAATGTGAGAATGATGGTCTTGCTCTGTTCTAGTCGTCTGATCTCCAGCACCTTGGGATTCTCTTTATGTTCTGCTATCCCCTGCTTGATGCTTTGCAGTGAGGTGTTGAGTCGTATTCCGTGGATGACTCCTCTCGAGAAGTCGTCGGGTACTGCCAGGTGAACGATCATCCCGTGCACTTTCCCTTCAATGTTCAGGTGTGTGAGGCGTAGGAGCCTGTCTCTTGCCTCCATGCTGGGGGCGCAGAAGACAAAAATTTCTTGCTTCTCGTTCTTGATAAGCTGGCCGGCCTTGCTCCATTCAATCTTCGCACTGATATGTATAGCTTTGGTAAGGATCGGTCCACCGTAGTGTTTCAATACCATGCCTCTCTTTGGGGCAGAAAATAATTCTCCAGCCATGCTCGGGAAGCTTGACTTGGTTCGAGGTGATCGATTTCACCGCTTGCTGTTTGCCGTCGGACTTCGGCCATAGTGGTGGGGTTTCGATCACTTTCACCTCTGCTGAGGCGAGCTTGGCTTTCCGTGCCTATTTCTCCGCGAGGTTACATTTTTTGAGTACTGTGATCCAATCTGTGGCGTCGAGCTCACCTTTTTCGGCGTTGCGACCTTGCACGGTGATATTCATACCGCGTGTAGGCTGCCGCACGGCGGACGCGGCGGCACAGGGGGCCTCGTTAAGCCTTAGCCCTCGTTAGGCCTAGTGGCTGGTGACTCTCAACTTTTGACTCTCAAATGCCGAAAAATCTATTTACGGACAAGAATCTGGTCTCCACAGAGTCCTCTCAACTTCTGATTGACGTTTTCAGCCAGCTCTGATCAATACGAAAAAATATGACGCTCGAAATCACTGCAGGAAGACGAAGCCGACGTGACACACGTCCGCTCGCCACGGCCCCCTTGCGGCGTTCAGCCGAAGCGGAGAAAAACAATTGAAATAATGCTCGGCAAAGATCACACAACCGAACTGCGGCCGGCATGTGCCGGCCACAGTTCGGCACAGGCCAGCTGTGAGGGGGAAAGAAAAGTGAAAGGCAAAATAAGAGAACGAAAAGAAAGAAAACGTCGCCACCGAGCGTTGCTCTGGTGGCGGAGGAAGAGGAAAGTCTGCGCCGGCCGGAAAGCAGACAAACCTGGCGTAAGCTGGCAGACGAGGCGGTTGTTTTTGGCGGCAATTATCGGTATATTTTTGTACAGGCGACATTATGCGACTATGTTCGTGTTGAGAAGTCATCTGGCCGCGTCGATGAACGCTCTCGGTGATGCAGTGATGTTTAATTTCACCGATTATACCGGAAGTTGCAAGAAGCCAGTACAACATCGACAACTCGTGGGAGTTCGACGGCCACACAAGGCCGATCAGCGGCGGCTGGCCGCCATGTGCGCTGGATCGACGGGAGCAGGAGTGCATGTTGTATAGCTGTGAATCTGTGTCAATTCAGGAAGTCGATTTTTGCTTCCCATATGCTAAGCTGACTAGGTGCTTCATTTCTTCCATTGCATAATTTTGAGACAGCAGATAACGAATCTCGGTGATTTAAACACCTTAACGCGTAGTCCTAATTCGGACACGCGCATTGAAGTTATGGCGTATGAAATAGCTGTAACTGCAGGCGCAGTTTCGTTTCTGCTTCCTCCGATTCCATTATTGCTGGCGATATTTTCTTGCATAGCCAGGTGTTCTTTGGTTGAAATTTTCATTAGGGCATGTGTTTATAGGGCCGCAAGTAATTGCGTGTAGCGTTCTAAACATGAATTAGAAAATTTTTTATCTCCTTCTTTTACTTTGGAATAAAATTCCTTGCATTTCGGAGTTTAGGCTTGTCGAATGATGGCTTTATTTTGAACAATTTTCTGGTGTGTGTGTCGCATATTCCGCTGTGTAGGTTTCTGGCATGCCTGTGAACGTGTTGAGTTCACTGGAAGTTAAATCCCAATTTTGCTCGAAGCTTGCATGACGCGAAAATAATCAGGAACTCGGACGACGCAGCAGCTCCGAAGTGTCGGTTGGCGCTAGAAACAACATTTACCACAATATATCTTGGAGATTAGCAGTACACTCGTCCCATGTAGAAGGTTTCGCGAAGTTCTATGCCACTGTCTAAATTTCAACTGCGCGACATTTCACGTCGAGTATAGCAGTTTCATATTTTATTGCAGACTGAAAAAAAAGCCGGGTGATCCCACGCCCTGTGGGAATTGATGTTATGCAAAGCAGTGTGTGGGGAACCTACCAAGTTAACGAAACGACCATGAGGGCACCAAGACGTAGGCGGCTCTTTTATAACCAAAATGACACGTATGTGATGACATTCATGTCATGAGTCCTCAGGAGTCCCTTTAGCTACACCTAAGAGACCTTAAGGCGAAAGCCTTAGTCTTGCTTATGACTATAACTTTGACCATCAATAAACCTTTAGCTTTTTCCTTTGCTTAGTCATGGTCATGACTATGAGTTCTACCACAATCCTTAAGTGTTCCCTTTACTTAGTGCCACGTCCGAAGCCATTTCAGTGGTTTTAGAGTGTTAATCGTTTTTCGCTTAGCCATTGTCATTTTTGCAGAGTCGTGCTCATGACTATGACTTCTACCACAATCCTTTAGTGTTTCCTTCACTTAGTACCCACGTCCGAACCCATTTCAATGGCTTTGGAGTGTTAATCTTTTTTGCTAAGTCATTATTATTTTTTCTCAGTCATGGGCATGATTATGACTTCTATCATCATCCTTTAGTGTTTCCTTCACTTAGTACCCACGTCAGAACCCATTCCAGTGGTTTTTGAGTGTTAATCTTTGTTTCGCTGAGTCATCAATTTTGCTCAGTCCTGGTCATGACTATAACTACTATCCAACATCCTTGAGTGTTTTCTTTATGTAGTACTCACGTCCGATCTAATTTCAGTGGCTTTTGAGCATTGATATTTTTTTCGCTCAGTTATTGGGATTTTTGCTCATTCATGCGGATGTCTATATGATTTCTACCATCATCCTTTAGTATTTCCTTAACTTAGTACCCACGTGAGAACCCATTTCTGTGGCTTTTGAGCGTTCATCTTTTTTCGCTGAGTCATTGTCATTTATGCTGAGTCATGCTCATGACTATGACTTCTACCACCATCATTTAGTGTTTCCTTCACTTAGTACACACGTCCGAACCCATTGCAGTGATTTTTGATTGTTAATCTTTTTCGCTGGGTCATTTTCATGACCTACATAACACGCATGCCATTTATGTCATGACCTATCACTAATACTCCATCTCACAAGCTGTTGTCAGCACTACCGAAGTTACGAGGCGCACATAGGCAATATCCTTGCGCAGTGATATATAGTTCCGGGAGCAGTTGGCTAATTTTAACACGATAGTGTTTAGGGCCTCATGTCGCAGAAAGTCCGGCGTCGGCAGCCGACGTGTGATCGCGGGTGGCGGAGAAAATCATCCAACCACATCGACCGCGCATGTCCTCCACGTGGTGCAAGGTTTTGGTGAACAAAAATTGAATTTCTCACAATGAAATCCATCAGCAAAATGGTAAAGTACGAATTTACCATTCAGCGTGGGATTCGCCGTCGGATTGTTTATCAATCGGCGTCAGATTGTAATTTTAGTGTACGATAAAACCTAATTTTGCTACGAGGAAACTCAAACACGAACCCCTTTTCCAGCATTTATTCCAGACCTGTGCGCGTCGGGGCAATAGCGAACAATTTATAAAATAATAAAAAAGGTGCTAGGGCCTTCACATTTTAATATAAGACCACTTATATTAACCCTGGAAAAACGTCTTTCCAGCATTGGATTGCAGTATAAAAGTGAAGCTGACTTTATGGGGATCAGTGTAAGCTTGGTCTTTGTAAGCTGGCGTTCCCATGTTCAGTGTTGCAGTAAATGAAGCCTACTTGCCCTATGCGAACGATGCGATGCGACACTAGAGAGTGTTTTTTTTTTTGCTCGCTACAAAAAATGGTACCGCGATACGTGACATGTTAGGACCTTTGCGCATGCGCGTCGTATACCGAGAATTACTGTGGCAGTCACCGCCGGTAACCGTAATGGCCACCCTAACCGTCATCACTTATAGAAACATGGCAGCACCCATACAGCGCCAACCACCCGCTTCGATCCGAATTCGCGCTTTTTACTGGCTATCCACCCTGTCAGCAAGAAACAAGGGGCAAAATTCATCACCGCTAAGTTTCATCTCAATTTGAGGTCAAATTATTAGGTATGTTTTGTCGCAATTATCGAGATCGGCTGTTTATTTTCACGCTGCTAGGACTGCAGACATGCACCGAGCAGTAAAACTGGCTTGACTTCTGATTAGCAGATGGCACCACAGCATTAGCATTGGTGATGCGTTGACGATGCCTAATGCTATAAAAGCCTAATTGGTCACTGCAGCATTAATTTACTACCCCGCTCTAGCATGGCACGTGATGGTGGTGGCGAGGAAACTCAAAGTAGACGCGGAGCAGAAGCTGTGCCACAGGTGAACATTTGTGAGAGCTCTCGTCCTTACTACTTGCCAAGGAGGCTGCAAGGTAACTGCAGGAAAAGCGTACAGGTGAAGCAAATCCCCGCTGCCCCACGCATGTAAATAAAGCTGATGGTTATGGCGTCAAAACATTTTTTGCGTCCATCCACCAACCATGGAGCATAAACAGGATGACAAGTAGACGCTGAGCAGATGACGTGGCACGGATGAGCACATCTCGAGGAGCATTCGGCCTTCTTATTGGCCATGGATTCATGTAGCTTCCACAGTACCGACAACAGCTTGTGAGATGGAGCATAAGTTCTTCATACACTTTTGTCATACTATGCCAATTTTGGTACCTCCAGGTTAACGAAGCGACCATGAGAGCACCGAGACGTAGGCGGCTGTTTCATGGCCTACATGGCACGCATGTCATGACAGTCAGGTTATGACATATCATTTATGTTCGTCATATACTCTTGTCATAGTATGCCAATTTTAGTTCAGATTTAGTAGAGATGGACTTTTGTGGTAATAATGCCAGTGAAATTTCTAATACAATGATGTAACTTCAAAATTCGGATACATCCACATGTCGTTCATAATCTCTTATGAGTTATGCAGATGTGAAGTGTGTGATATAGAATTTTCTGCTTTATGGAGTAAATCATTGACACCTGGTTTTATAATACTGACACGTGCTCTTGGACGGAGGAAGAAAGATAGGAAGGCAGGCAGGTTAACCAGTACAAATAGAAGCGACCTACTCTGGGCTGTGTAAATAGGGTATGAAGGGAATGAAAAGAAAAAGAAGCGCCGAGATTTAAAATAAAAAGGAATAGAATGTGTGCATATCAATGCGATGCTGTGCACTACAGTAACAACCCTCATGTCATGTAGCATGTCAACGCAAGGGAATTGAGCACAGTCTGAACATGGTTCTCGCACAACAAGGTGCAATTAAGCGCGGTCGAGTTTGTTTTTCTATCCACACCACAATGAGGGCAGTCAAATAAAACACCCCGGTTCCTTATCATGCAGCCTCAGAAGTTTACGGTTAACATTGAGAACTGTCTCGTAAAAGATCACCACAAAAATTAGCCTCGAATTATTGAACAAAACATAGCCCTGACAGAGCCAAGGTGAAACAGTTTGTGGGATTGCCTAACATTGAATGGAATTTCTTTTTCCTTCCAGGTATTTCGGTCGCCTAGAGGTCCAGGAGTCATCAGGACAAATAACTCTGAACACATACGAAGTATATCTAAAATGTTTGTTATGACGAAGCAATTATGTCAAAATGAAACACATATTTGAAAGTGCTCTTTTGCTCTTATTAGCAACATATACATAAAAAAACTTCATTTAGATCTGTGTTCACCCAAAGACTGCGGCAGGTATACAGAGTGTGCTCCGCAGGACCAAATACTTTGTATGATGCTTGGCTCCTAGAAGAGTTCTTCAATTCATATACGTACATTCTCATGCAGCACTTTCATTCTTTCTTCTTTATGCTAGTCATGAAAAGCTATTTTTTTCATTAAAGCTGCGAGCACTTAGCTGTCTGAATTCCTCATTAGATAACTTACGTATAGAAAATGTGACCTTGCAGTAAGTTTAGAACATATGTGTGTTCTGTTCCTGATGTTGTACATATCTGCTATATTACATAATTTTGTTTATAAACGAAACTTTTTTCAATGAACGAGAACAGCGAGCGGAGCCGCAGGTGTTGTCATTCGTTGCGCAATCCGGAGGGGAGAGGAGCGTCGGAGAGGAGAGGATGAATGCCGAGAGGAGAGATGAGACAAGGAGCGGAGAGGAGGGGGAGGAAGATGAGCATGCGTAGTAGGGGTGTGGACGCCCGGCGGAGGATGGATGGATGGATGGAGGGAGGGAGGGAGGGAGGGAGTGACACAGCCCAGAGCATAAGATGCTTCGCATCTAAAAACTTATGCTTTTAATAACTTTGTATATGGGGCACAATGGATATGACGAAGGAGAGGCATTAAATTAATGTACATGATACGTAAATCGGAATTCAATCTCTCCTTCGAGATAATCAGGTATGCAAGCGTGTAGTCAATCTCACCTGCTTGCAGCCACTTCAGGCCACACCTTGCTTTACCTGACACAGAACAATAGCGTCGTGCCTGCTTAACACAGCGCGTACACTTTATTTGATACAGTCTGCACGGTGTTTTACAGCGCAGCCGTTAGAACCTCGCTATAGTGATCATTCCGTCGTCCGCAGCTTCGTCGACCTGGGGGTGGTGGTGGTGAGAAACATTTATTTGCTGTATTTACAAGTGAGAGATAGGGACGGCCTTAAGGGCCGACCCTTTAGAAACTCTAGGAGGAGTACTTAGTCCGGGACCCCTGTGGCTTCCGCAGCGGCGCGTGTCCTGGCCCTCTAAGGTCGAGCAGCCGAGCAGGGCAGCCTCCCAGCTCTCTCGGGTACGAGGGGATTGGCGGGACCGCCGGGTTTGAGGTACATGCCCACACCATGTGGAAAGGATCCGCGAACGGATGATCACAGTGCGGGCATTACCCGGAGAAGGCCGGATTGAAATGCTTGAGTATCGCCGGGCACAATATTGTCTTGGTGTATAGACGTAAGAGCCAGCGCTCCTCCGTCTTAGTCAGGCCCGGTGCCGGTGGCGGAAAACGGAGCCTATTCGTTTTGTACATATCCGTGATGTCTCGAAAGGAAGTTACCGGATTAGGTTCTGGAACGTCAGGCGATGGAGGGTGAGGCGGGTCCCGGGAATTAGGCACTCGGGCTGAGGCATCGGCAGCCCGTTACCACCTAGCCCTGCGTGGGCCGGAGTCCAGATGACGACACGTGGATTTGGGCGGTCTAAATATTCACAGCGCTTGAGGATATGAGCGGCACGAATATTGATGCGACCTTTAGTAAGATTTTGACATGCACTCCGCGAATCCGTGATGATAATCCGAGATGCGGGGTCCGCAGCGGCGAGGGCTATGGCGACTTCCTCCGCATGAGTAATGTCCCGCGCTCGAATGGTGAGCCCTTGAACGGGTACGTTTTGATGGACTACGGCTGCCGTGTACCACCCGCCGTGGTGAGGGCCAGACGCGTCCATGTAGAAGACTCCAGGGCGGGACCCATAGCGTCCCTGCAAGGCGATAACCCGCGCAGTTCGCCTGCCTTCGTAATTCCCCTAGCCATGTTGTAGGGCAGAGGCTGGATGATAAAAGCACCACGCCAGTCCTCAGGGATTGTGGTTCGCTCTTCTGTCTGATAATTGAAAGAGATATGGAGGCGGTGTATGAGGTTTCTCCCAGCGTGTGACTTAGTAAGTCGCAGGTACTAGTTGTTGAGGTGGGCCTCTTTGAGCTTCCCATACGTGTTGGTCTTGCCCAAGTCAGCAAGACGCTGGTTAGACGTCGAGATCGGGATGTGTAGGGCGCGTTTGTAGATTTTGCGGAGAATTCATTCTAGCATGTTCTCATCGCAGTTGCGCCAACGCAGGTAGGGTGTCGAATAGAGGATTCGACTGGTCACGAAAGCGTTGGCGAGGCGCAGAGCATCGTGACTCATAAGACCCCCCCGCTTGTTCAAGACCCGGCGGACCATGCGGCCCACCTGATCCTCGACCGTACATAACTTGCGCAGGGTTGTATCGACTTTTCGACTCCTGTGTATGAAGAGCCCCAGGATGCGGATTTCGTCGCGTTCCGGGATAGGCCCGGTATGCAGTGAGAGTACAATTTGAGTTGTGTGTTTTGGTTTGGGGCGAAGATGCGCGTACTCTGATTTAGTAGGCGAGCATTCGAGACCGCAACGTCGGGCGTAGTCATCCACGATTGATGCTGCTTGTTGCAGGCAGGCCTCAATACTACCAAGGGAACCGTCGGTTGCCCACAGAGTGATGTCGTCGGCGTACACAGTGTGCTGCACTCCTGGGACATCCTTTAGCAATGGAGGGAGGTGAGCCATGGCGAGATTGAACAGGAGAGGAGAGACGACCGCTCCTTGTGGTGTTCCTCGTGTACCCTGAGGGTACGGGCCATGCTCCCTGTCTTGAATGCGGAGGTATGCCTGCCGTTCCATCAGGAACTGACAGACGTACTTGAAAGCATTATGACCACAGTCCGTTTGGGACAGGTGGGTGAGAATGATGTCGGGAGTGACGTTATCGAAAGCTCCCTTGAGATCTAATGCGAGGACTACCTTGTCGTCACTGGGATGTTCAATCGGTTCTATAACATCACAATGGAGTTGCAGGAGGATGTCCTGAGCAGAGCGATGTGGACGAAAGCCATACATAGTGTCGGCAAAGGTGTGGCGGGCCTTGAGGTAATCGGAGAGCCTATCTCTAAAGATTGTTTCCATAAGCTTCCCCACACACGAGGTTAAGGAAATGGGTCTGAGATTTTCGATGTTTATAAACTTGCCCCGTTTGGGAATGAAAGTGACTAAGGCCGTTTTCCAATCAATCGGTAGTGGCTCGCGCTCCTCCCAGATTTCATTGAAGTAGTCGAGGAGGTGAAGATATGCTGGGTATGGGAGGTTGGCTAGAAGCTTAACAGTCACTCGATCCCGACCCGGTGCCGTTCCTCGCTTCATTTTGGACAGGACCGCCTTCAGATCGTGGAGTTGAAAACAACGATCGAAGTATGCGTTCTAAGAGCCTGCATAGGAGTACGCCAGGATAAGGGAGTCCTGTTGGCTGCAGAAATATATATCTCTAAGAGCCTGTGCTAGTTTATCCACGTCACTCGCGATAGGCGTAAAACGCGCGTTGAAGATGTTTTTGCGTTTCTGTGCGCGTTTGGCTAGGGCGATGAGGGCCCTGAAGAGATGCCACGTGTTGCGGTTTGACATCTGCTTGGCGGCAGTGTTAAAGCATTCTACCCAATTAGAGTCAGCGAGCTGGGCCGCTTCCTGGGTGAAGGCTGTGATGCGGATTTTGAGCTGACGATTATGGTTTTGTCGGCGCCATCGACGGACAAGGCTATGGCGAGCCTCCCACAGATGAAGTAGATGGTTATCCACCGCCGTCGTGGCGTCTGAAAGCTGAACCGTCTGCTCGGTTTGATGAAGTGACGTCACGAGGTGCTGACACCAAGTGGCGTAGCCCTGGTGAGCTATGGAAGTCGGATTCGTGTAATCCGTACGGAATTTGGTCCAGTCTGAAAGTTTCGCTTGGGGGTGGGGACGGGTAAGGGGGTGCGTTTGGATTGTGAAGAGAAGAATGCCGTGGTCACTGCTGAGGGTTACCTCGGTATTGAACCACTCTGCATGTCTGATGTTCTTGGTGAGTGTGAGATCGGGACATGTGTCTCGATTCACGGAGTTACCAATGCGGGTCGGGTGGGCAGGGTCCGTTTGGATGGTGAGGCCCATGGTGGAAATAAGCTCCGCCAGTTTCCTACCACGTCGTTTCTCCTCACGGTAACCCCAGTGGGGACTAGGGGCATTAAAATCGCCTGCTATCGTCGGCGTAAGTAACGTTAGGCTGTTTAGGTGAACTGTAGACGTTGATGATGTGTATGGACGGGTCTTGCTTCCTAAGCGGCAGGAGAGTCACCATAACACACGAGTAAAGCGGATCGCAGTCGAGATACACCGAATTGGCGCTGTAATTTCGATGCACGCATAGTGCGGTTTGCATATCCCTTTGGTACACTGTATAATTTGTGAGGGCGATGTGCTCGCCCGGCTCCTGAAGAGCCACTACCGCGGGCAGATGTGCATAGCTTTCCAAGTGGAGCTGGAGAGCAGCCGGCTTAGTGCGTGCTTTACATCCCCGGCAGTTCCATTGTAGGATTGTAAATGGATCCGAATTTGCGCGGCCGCGGCGCGAACTAGAGCCGTTGCCCGCCATCGTGGGAGCTAAAAGTTTGGGGGGCCTCCAGGAGAACAGAGAGGTCCATAGGGGCTCCGCTGCTCGATCCGGTGCTTACATCCGAGGTCGCGATCGAAACTTTGGACTGTCTGTCAACTGCGGCCACATGGGGGGGGGGGGGAGGAGTCGGCGTGCTTGTGACCTAGATATCCGTTTAAGTTTGGGGCGGAGGGTGCTGAAAGTGTGTTGGGGCAACTGGGCAACTATCATGCCCGGGATGCGGTCGACAACGGTTTGGCGGGCGGTGGCCAATTTGTCCTCAATCGTGGTCTCTATGGATGCCGCATGGGCCTCTAAGCTGCTAACACGCGCCTCAATCGGGGCGAGGAGTGCTGTGGTGTCCCTCTGTTCAGAGGGGGCACTATCCATCGCCTCAGGCGCCTGCCCGGACGGTGTCGGGTTAGCTGAGGGCAAGCGGTTCGCGAGCGCCTCCACCGCCTGCGTTAACGAGGCAACCTGGGCCTGTAGCTGACGGATTGCAATTTGTACCCGGGTAGGAGTGGAAGGAGTTGGCGGCTTGAGGTGAGGGATCGCGGATGGTGGGGGCGGAGAGGCTGCCCCGCCCGAGCCACTCACCTGGGATCCTTGCCGGACGTGGGCAGCCCACGAGAGATACCCCTGGGCAGTAGGTTTGGGTTCAGATGACGGCGGGTGCGGTTTGGGTGAGGTGGGCGAAACCTGCCTCGTAGTGAACTTCCTGGTTGTCGGTCCATCCGGAGTTTGGCCTCGGAGGGAAGGCCTGATAGCCCCCGCGTCAGGGTGCGGGGGTGGGGTAGGGTTGGTGGCAGGGGGCTGAGCCCTCTGCGGCGAAACCCGAGGGCCCGTCTTCCTCGGTTTCCGTGATTGTCGACGTTTTCGCTTCTTGGGGCCGGCTTTACCTTCCGTTGGATGAGTGGGTGATTTTGGTGGCGGCGTCCTGTAGCGCTCCTTACAGCACCAGTCCGAGGTGACGTGGGGTCCGGCACATAGAGCGCACCTGGGCGTACACTCGTGAGGGGCGCGGGCACCATCCGTGAGCAGCACCGCTTTTGCGCAGATGCCGCAGAGGTCTGGTTTGGGGCCGGGACAGGCGTCGGGCCGATGCCCAACGCAACCGCACCGACCGTAGGCTGGTACAGTTTTCTCGTACGGCTGCACCGGCATCAGCAGGGCGTCGTAAGAGACGTACCTGTACTTCACCTTGCCGGAAAAGGTGAGACGCACCTTATTGAAGGTACCCAATCCCCGGACGTGTAAGATTTCGCCTTCAGGTCAGCAGAGAGTTTCACGAAGAGTGGCTTCGGTGTCGGAGCTGCGCACCGTCACTACTCCATAACAGGAGTCTTGAGTGTCCGCACGCAGGTACCCGAACAGGGGCACTGGTCCGACGGGTGAGGGAACTGCAAATTCACCGATAAATTTGTCCGCTATTTGCGGGTTCGAAGTGTAAGTCAAAATGAGATTTTGTTCCCGCACCATCACAACTGTGACCAGCCGAGTCGCGGTCGCTCCAAGGTGGGCGATGAGCGCGCGACCAGCCCCGTTTTCAGGGAAAATGGTGGCGAGGGATAAATGTGTCTGGGGTTTTAGTACAACGACGAAGTTTGATGTTTTCGGCTTAGGTAGGGGTTGAGGTTGCCACAAAGGCCGCTTCTTCCCCTGCTGCGGGCCCGCGGAGCGCGGCGCAGGCGGCGCGAGAGTTGGGGAGCAGGTACGAGCTTCGGCGTCAGCAGCTGCGTCCGGGGACGCCGCGTTGGCGGAAGCCGCCGTTACTGCGTTGCTCGCTTGGTCTCGGCGAGCGACCGCGGCAGCGAGCGAGGCGCTCTTGAAGGGTTGGGGCAGCTCCGGTCCGCTGTCCGACGACGGGACGGTGGTCCACATCATGCTGTGAGGGTCATATCCAACTTGGGCGTCCGCCACGATTGCGGGCGCGCTGCGGGGCCGGCCGCCCATTTTGCCGGGAGGTGCCATGGCCGTTAGGCCTTGCGGCGTCGCCTCCGGCGTCGAGACGTACATCACCCGTAAAAGAAGTAAAAGTGGGCCACTTGCCGGAATAAGGTATCCATACGAACCGGATCACATTCCGGGGACGGTGGTGAGATTTCCGTGGGGGTCCGAAGAGGTAGCCCGGAGTTCCGATCGAAAATCGACGGAGCCGGTGTGCTGCACGTCCGATCTGGTCGCGCGCTCCGTTCTGGGGGAGAGCTTAGAGAAAGTGAATTCAGAGTCACGGCCGCTACCTTTTTTTATGTAGCGGCCGTGGCAGAATATAAAAATAGCATCGCGCAGCATAGAGGATGCGAGGCTCGAGGAGTGAGGCAGGTGGTAGTGGGGCGCATAGAGCTGCTGCCGACTAAAGTCCCTAAAAAAACGCCGACCGCGTTTGCTCGCATTCGCGCCGAACGCGCCTGGTGTCCGTGACCACTGCTGATGCTTCTGGCGGCGGCTGGGCACGTTTCAACCAGAGAAATGAGGGGAGGGGGGCATTCTGCAATAGTCCACCCACTGGACTGTTTCTTCCGGGTGTCGCCGATTAACTGCACGAGCGAGAAGGACACAGGCTGGACACTCGTCGCTTCCGAATTACTGAGGCGAGAGCTAGGGAAGCTTAAACCAAGCGTCGCAGAAGAGAACATCCCCAGTTTATATTGAGTGAAGCAGAGAGTTCGCGCAGGCGAAGAAGCCCAGGAAAAGTTGGACTAACTGCGTGGTTTGCCACTACTTTACTTGGCTTTCCCCAGCCCCGCTGGTCTCCAGTGTTTGCGATAGCAGACATATTTTTTCTTTGATATTGACATAACCAAAAGTAGTTTGTGCATGAATACGACTCGTCTTCTGCACGGAGAATCACTTGCATTCCAGATAGCAGAAAATTCTCATTGCGGTCGTTCTGATCATACAAATGTAGCTCAAGACACAATGGGCACTTGTGGTTATTCCAGGTTAATTTTCTGTCGCTGATTCGTAGTTTCAACGACAGTCCTGGCGGTAACCTGGTGAGAAGCGTTTCGGCCGCGCCTGTCGCATTCCAACAGGAATGCAAAACGCTTGTGTCATTCTTTCGGTGTGCGTTAAGTAACTCCACTTGGCCACAAATAAGCCGTAGCTCGACATCCCCCCATTCCTCGTAATCCACAGCAGTTCGGGATGCTAGGTCCCGCAATATAAATTCTTTAACCTTGCCTCGATTTTTATTTCCCTTCGTTCTATTAAACTCAACGGCACTACAGGTATGGCCATGGTAGCAGTCGCAACTTCAAATGCGCCTGGCAAGTGAAGAGTGGAAAAAGCGCGAGCCTTTGCAAAGCAGTGAAGCTTCCGATATTTGCAATGCAGTTACGGTAAGCTCACGGGCGGAGTTACCGACGCGCTCTGTTGCTTCGAAATAAACATTGAATCAATAACTAACAGAGCGGAAAAAGGCGCGGTTCGAGAGCACTTTTCTGGTACTCGCAAAAGGTATCCATGTCAGTCTCACGAATAGGGCATCCCTGTTGCGGCCAGTGGAGGTGAATGGAAATATTTATCGGTTCAACAAACTTGAACGGGCCGGCGAAATCCCGCCCGCTTATCCGACGTCTTAGAATACCGAAGCCGTATTGCCGTTATACCTTCGAGGCAGCGGAACAGCGAAACCTTGAAGCAAGTGCAGTTAATTATAGTTGTAGGTGTTCATGTTGGTGGCAGATCAGTTTTAACTGAACCTTGTGAACGAGGTTGAAAGTTTCTCAGACAAAGTGAAGTTCTGGTTGGCCAGCGATTGCAGCGAACAATCCGTAGCATAGGAAATAAAGAGAAAATATTCAAGAACAACATTCGCCCGATGCCAGTGGTTATGGGATCGGCGCCGTCTTAGCGCAATGCCAACACGGACACGACCGCGTTATAGCCTGCGCTAGCCGGCTCCTGACAACCGCAGAGCGCAACTATTCCATTACCGAGCGCGAATGTCTTGCTCTCGTCTGGGCTGTTTCAAAGTTCCGCCCATATTTATATGGCAAGCCCTTCTCAGTAATCACACACCATGATGCGATGTGTTGGCTTTCGTCACTCAGGGATCCTACTGGCCGGCTCATTCGTTGGGCCCTCCGACTACAAGAATAATCCTACACAGTGCGTACAAGTCGGGATGCCAACACCAGGACGCAGATTGCCTCTCTCGCTACCCAGTCTAAGACTCAACCTGTACGTCTGAGCCTGACACCGACGCCTGCGTTCTCTCTGTTTTTCCGCTGGTCCATGTCGCCGACGAGCACGGCCGTGACCCGTCCTTGCGTATCATGATTGACCGCCTGAAATCGCCACTTGCCGGCAGTTCGCTTCGCTTATTCACACTTCAAGATGGCGTACTCTACCGTCACAACGTTCACCCTGACGGCCCTGAATTACTTCTTGTGATCCCTAAACACCTTCGCTCGGCTGTTCTCCACGAACTTCACGACCTCCCCACTGCCGGTATACCTCGGTGTGTCACATACCTACGACCGAATCCGCCGACGCTTCTTTTGGCCAGGGCTGCGTGTGAGAAATGCCAGCGACGCAAGACACCATCGACGCTCCCTGCTGGGTACCTTGAACCAATCGACATTCCCGCGGAGCCATTCTTTCGGCTTGGTTTAAATTTACTTGGTCCTTTTCCTCTTTCTACCTCTGGGAACAGTAGATCACTGTGGCCACAGATTACGCAACAGATTACGACACGTGCTACGCCATCACCCGAGCGCTCCCTACAAGCTGCGCCACAGATGTTGCCGATTTTCTTCTACGCGACGTGATTTTATTACATAGAGCTCCGCGACAACTTCTCACAGACCGTGGCCGGACATTCTTGTTCTAAGTTATCGTGGACATCCTGCAGTCCTGTGCCACGAGGCACAAGCTATCCACGTCATACCATCCGCAAACAAATGGCCTCACGTCTCAATCGCACTCTCACAGACATGCTTGCGAAGTATGTCTCTTCAGACCACACTGACTGGGACCTCGCTGTACCGTTTGTCGCCTTTGCCTATAATTCCTCGCACCACGACACAGCCGGTTGTTCCCCATTTTTCCTTTTGTTCGGCCGAGAACCAGCACTGCCCCTCGACACAACCCTCCCTGTTCACGCGGCACCCACCAGTGAGTACACACTCCATGCCGTCGCCCGCGCTGCCCACGCAAGGGAAATTGCCTGTGACTTCCTTCTGAACTCCCAAGAGAGTCAAAGGCGTTTGTACGACCGGCGACACCGAGACGTGCATTTGCCGCCTGGTTCTTTGGTGCTTCTATGGTCTCCGTCGCGTCAGGTCGGCCTGTCAGAAAAACTGCTGTCTCGTTACACAGGCCCCTACGGAGTGCTTCGTGCCGTGACTCCTGTCACCTACGAGATCGCCCCTGACGCCCCATCTGCTTCGCAGTCCAGCGATATCGTACACGTTACTCGACTGAAGCAGTGTCACCCTCCCAGTGAGGACATTTAGACGCTCCAGGACGTCGCTTCTGCCGCCGGGGTATTATGCTACACGCGTGTGGTATTTGCTTGTTTGAACGAGGCGCGCGGGCGCCATCACTCGAGAAAAGAAGAGGAAGAACGAGCTGCGCTCGCGCGGTGAATCTAACCGGTCAGCGCTGCAACCGCTGTTGTAAATACAGCCTGTAAATAGTTGCTCGTCTTACTGACTCGTCCTTCGCGTAACAATATTTACTATAGCACCAACCACCTAAGCATCGGCAACAGTTACAAAAACTATGTGTGTACCACGCACAATCGCCGACGGTCAACGATCGACATGAAATGACAGCCTTGGAAGCACAAATGTATCTACAAATAGCTATGCGAGTACTCTGCGCCAGCGTGGTGATGTCGTGTAGTGGTTAGTGTGTTTCGTTGCCACACGTTGTACCCGGTTTTGATTCCCAGTGTATTCATGTTAGTGCAATGTACGTCTCCATGCTTGTGTGCTGTGTATTCATAATTTACTATCATGTGGTTTTGTGCTGTATGTATGAAACCGCGCACAGAACTACTCTGGGTGGCACCTTTTTATAGATCATTGATTTTTTTAATAAAATATTCCCATTGTGCCCCATGATTTTGAGCCGTGTAATAATTCTGCCGTTTAGTAAACCGAACAGATTGCATCTGAAATACCGCATAAAAGCTTGGCCGCTTATGGAAGAGCCACATAAAATAGGCCACTTGTAGGCCACTTGTAGGCCACTTGTAATGAGCCATTTATGAGCGTCGAAATTGTGATCTACCTTCCGCATTATATGCGTGGTTTTAAGCCGGTGTTGACTAAATTGTGCCAAATTCATGCTTTTAATTTACATCCTACACGCTGCACAGACTCGAAAACAAATTCGAAGATAGTCCGTTTTCGGGAGTGTTCTATGAAAATAATTCCCGGTTTTCTTCCGTGACCATGTTGTGTAAAAAATTTCCAAGAACGCTGTAATTCGCGCATTCGTACCTCAGTGTTAAGGATTGAAGGACATAAAAGTACTTTGTGAAACTGTTTTATAATGAAAGCACGATGTTAGACAATGTATGAACGCAAAGATTGAAAGAATGCTCGAAACGGTTGATTCTTGGCAGATTTTTATTTCGCACTTGCTTTTCCACCGTTTCGTGAAATTCAAATAGCCCTCACAGGCGAAAAAAAGTATCTGTTCAAAATGTTTGGGAAGAATACTGTGCAAGAAATGCTTATCTACGTGTTACTTGTTTGTAGTTCTTTGAAAGAAATTTATGTTTTTCGAGTGCCACGGTGGGGACAGTTGGCGTGAAATGACCCTTATAGCAATTTGAAAATAGCAAAGAAGCGGCCGAATTCGTTCGTAACGCTGTTTACCATTCAGCGGCACCCTTTGGTAATAATACGTTTGACATAAAGGCTCTCTGGCATCTGCTGGAACTAACACTTCTATAGCGTACGTACTTTTTTGGGAACACGGGGCTCAATTTACTAGTCGCAAATATCAAGCGCGCGAGGCCTTATGCTGCGCCAGCGCTGGCTGTCTCGACCGTTAATGAGTGATTTAGTGTATTCGGATGATATAGGGCAATTTCCCCCCATGAGAGTTACGCTTTATTTATGTTCATTTACTTGTTTGCTATGAGGGCACTCTCGGTTGAGAGCATAGCAGGGGGGCTATACAAAGGACTGCATGGGAGAACCATTGTTTAAAGAGAAACAATCGACATTTCCAGAACATGATCACTGTACACACACACAAGAAAAACTAATCACATCCGCCGGGGTCGGATTAAAGCAATAAATGTGCTCTAAGCAGTTTTTCTTGCAAAAAACACCAACATTGTAAATAAACTTTACCAGCGTACAAGAAAGCGCAATGGGCCCATCACAACGCAAAACATAAGAAAGAAAGACAAATCATCAAGAAAAAGAATGAAAATAACCTTATAGACCAGCATTTGAAGTGAAGCTCACACACAAAAAAATCTCCCCTTCAAAAACATGCGCGCTGTACGGACTAACGAAGCACAACCACCAAGCGAGGATTACATCCCCTCATAAAACAAGAATTGGGCTCATTAAGCAGCTTACCAAGCAAAGATAATCAACGCCGTATCAAACATGGGCAATGTGCAAGCACTATAAGATAATACTGAAAAAAGGAAGAAGAGAGAGACAGGTTTATTTGCAGAAAGACAGAGGTTGGCTTGAGCGTTAGTTTGCTCTGGCATGCTACTCTACACTGGGGAAGGGGGGGGGGGGATAAAAAGAGCGATGAATGATGATGATAAGATTAGCAAGTGCGTATATACATGTCCATCACGTTGAGGTCGTACTAGAGTCGTGCATCGAGTCCAGTGGCTTGAAGGAAGGCTATAGTCGCTTCGATGACCACAGCTGCGCTGTTGGCGTCAGGCCAAGGACCTAATACAATCTCGTCAGATATTGGTCTTTTAGTCACTCGTTGAATAGCAGACATGAGGCTCTGCCGTTCTCGCGCGTACGCTGGGCATGAGCTAAATATGTGCTCAAGTGTTCCGCATAACGCACCGAAGCAGGGCATTCGTGTCTGTTCGTGAGAACGCCATGCTTACTTCTGGCATATTATTTACAGCCCTTTTAGCTTCAGCGTCTGCTTGTCCATTTCCTATCACGCCACAGTGTTCAGGTATCCACTGAAAGGTTACGTGGTGGCCGCTTTTGGTCGCAATGTCGAGAAGCTCTGCGATTTCTAGAGCTAAAATATAATAAGGGCCTTTTATTATAATGCACTCAATGGCTTGAAGAGCGGGTTTGGCGTCGCAAAATAAAATCGATATGCGAGGAGGCTCTCTTGCAAGGAATCGTATTGCCTCGGGGATAGCAACAAGTTCTGCGGCAGTTGAAGTGGACTTGTGGTCTAATTTAAACCGTCGAGTGATGGACATTTGCGGGATGACAAAGGCTGCGGCGGAGGCACATGGGGTAACAGAGCCATCGGTATACACGTGTGAAGTACCACTGTATGCTCTACAAATGTGCGATAGGGTAAGTTGCTCAAGGCCACTGGATGAAACACCGGACTTCCTCGTATTCCGAGGGATTTGAATTTGAACAAGCGATGTAGGCAGGACCCACGGAGGTGCTCTAGGAATGCATGTGCGAAGAGAATCTAAACGGCAGAATGGTCTCATGACGCAATATAGTTGTTGAAAAACTGCAGTTTGGGTATGTGGCAAGGCGTGCTGATAGGGGATGTTGCCTATGTTGGGTCAACAAGCGTAGCTGCACTCGAAGAGGTCCACAAAGCATATATACGTTTGTCGGAGCTAACATGAGATAGATCCAGCCCTGACAGCGTTGAGTATCCGAACTGATTTGTTTATTCTCGCTCTGCACCTGCCGCGCGGTCGAATGCCAACTTCTTCTTCCTTGACGGGCGCCGCATGCGGAGGCGCTACAGGGTCCCCTCCCCCCCTCCCCCCCCCCGTAGAGCGTGAGCCATTGGAGTCTCCCAGTGAACGTGCTTGGATGTTGGCATCCAGGATGGAGATGAAAGCTCCGCGGACACGAGAGCGGCAATGTATGCAGAGGTTTAGTCAATCGGCAGCCACGACGTCTTCACGGCCGTTGATGTCCAGCGTGAACGTCTTCGGTGTACGATGGAGTACGCGAAATGGGCCATCTTTGGCCGGTGTGAGTGGTGGCCGTATTTGGTCACGCCGAACGAAGACGTGACTGCAGTCATGCAGATCCTGGGTGACGAAGACAGACTGGGGGTATCGGTCGGCAGGAATTACAGGAGCAAGGTCGTGAAACGTGGTGCGCAGCTCTCGAATGTACGTGGAGGCATCATGAGTGGAAGCAGGCGACGACGGCTCAGAGAATTCCCCTGGAAGACGCAGGGACACGCCATAGACTAGTTCGGCTGATGAGCAGCCGAGATCCGTCTTCAATGCTGATCGGATGCCCAGAAGTACGAAGGGGAGGTGATCAAGCCATGTTCTCTTGGCTGGTGAACAGTGAGGGCAGCTTTCAGTTGTCGATGAAGCCGTTCGACCATGCCATTGGCAGAAGGATGGTAGGCAGTCGTGTGGATGTGTCGAATGCCCAAGATATTGGCAAGTGCGGCGAAAAGGGCCGATTGAAATTGACGACCGCGATCGGTGGTGACGACAGAAGGGCATCCAAAGCGTGATACCCAGCCGTTTTTGAAAGCCTTAGCCACTGTCGGTGCTGTAATGTCGGAAATGGGAAACGCTTCCGGCCATCTGGTGAAGCGATCCGCACATGTCAGTAGGTAACAGGCCCCTTGTGATGGTGGAAGAGGGCCGACGATGTCGAGATGGACGTGGGAAAACCTGGCGTCGGGAGGCTGAAAGGGGGATGGTGCCGTGACCGTGTGACGGTGAATTTTAACACGCTGGCACTGAAGGCAGGTTCGCGCCCAGCGTCGGACGTCAGCATTGATGCTTCGCCAAAGGAAACGAGATGTGACTAGCTTCTGGGTCGCACGAATACCCGGATGGCTCATGTTGTGCAATTGATCAAAAATTGCACGACGAAAGGCTGTAGGCACGAAGGGCCGAGGAAGACCAGTAGACGTTTCGCACGTTAATAATGAGGTAGAAAATAGAAGCAGGCACTCCGTGAAAGATAGAGACGTGAATGAAGAGCGAAGACTATGCAGCTCAGGATTGTTCCTCTGGGCAGCTGCTAGCTCTTCCATGTCTAGTGGTGGCTGGGTCGACAAGGCATCGATGCGTGAGAGTGCATCAGCGGCGGTATTTTCCGGCCCATGGACGTGTCTGAGATCCACCGTGAACTCGGAGATAAAGCATAGTTGACGGATCTCGCTTGCAGTGTAATTGCCGTGATTGCGATGGAAGGCAAACGTCAGGGCCTTGTGGTCTGTAATGACGTAAAAGTCCCGGCCCTCCAGTAAATGGCGGAAATGTTTGATGACGAGGTACACCGCAAGGAGTTCTCGGGTAAATACTGTATTTTTCTTCCGGTAGTTTGAGTTTTTGCCAGAAAAAAAAACAAGGGGCTGCCAACCTGATGCGTGCTGCTCGAGAACAGCGCCAACTGCCACACTCGATTCATATGTGATGAGACGAATTGGCGGTTCAGGAACGTGATGTATGAGCATGGTGGCGTCTGCCAGAGCCTTTTTGGCAGTGGCCAAGGCAGATGCGGCATCGTCTGTCCATTCCAGTGGCGCAGCCGGGTCTTTTTTTATGGCTAATAGGTCGGTCAAGGGCTTTAGGAAAGTGGCACACTTAGGAAGAAATCGGCGATGGAAGTTTAGTAGGCCCAGGAATTCTCGGAGTCGTTTCATTCATGTCGGGGGTGGAAAGTCTAGGATAGCCTTCACTTTGCTGGCGAGCGGTTGGATACCCTGTGGAGTGACAAGGTGGACTAAGAGCTCGATTGTAGCGACGTAAAAGACGCACTTATTGGGATTAATGACGAAGCCGTAATCATCCAGACGATGAAACAGGGTGCGCAGGTGGTCTTCATGCTCAGGGCCCGGTGAGCTTGCGACCAGGAGGTCATCAAGACCTCGCGTGACCTCGTTGACAGTGCGCTGAAATGTGTGTGCTGCGTTGCGCAGTGCGAAAGCCATCCTTACATATTCGAACAGACCAAATGGGGTGGTGATGGCCGTGTTTGGAATGTCAGCGGGTTCTGCAGGAATCTGATGGTAAGCCTTCACTAAGTCAATCTTAGAGAAGATCGTGCACCCAGCCAAATTTGATGTGAAATCCTGTATGTGAGGAAGTGGCTAGCGGTCTGGTAAGGTGTGGGCATTGAGAGCGCGGTAATCCTCACATGGTCTCCAGTTGCCAGGATCTTTCTTCGGCACCATGTGGAGTGGCGATGCCCAGTTGCTGAAGGAATGCCGCACAATGCCAAGTTCAAGCATGTGCTCAAACTCACGGCCAGCGATGGTGAGGCGTTCTCCAGATAGTCGACGAGGCCGTGTAAAAACGGGAGGTCCAGTGGTCACAATGTGGTGAGTGACGGAATGCTTCACCGGTGACTCTCTGGTGTGCGGCTTCGTGATGTTGGGGAAGTCAGCGAGTATTTTTGCATACGGCGAAGCGGGTGTGAGAGTTCGAAGGCTCGTTGACGAAGAAGTGCAGAGTAGACCGTTGATGGATAGGCGCGTGTTGAGATCGATGAGGCGATAAGCATGCACGTCCGCAGCAAGGTTGAAAAACTGAGGAAGTCCGCTCCAAGAACAGCTTGCGAGACGTCAGCGAGGATGAAAAGCCAGCGGAACGTACGGCGTAGCCCAAGGTCAAGTGTAAGAGAGCGTTGGCCGTATGTGGGAATGGCGGAGTTGTTGATCGCTTGGAGTGGGCAGGTCTGTTCGTTGCGACGGCGACCTGCACAGGAGGCCGGTATGACGCTAACCTGGGCTCCTGTGTCGACGAGGAAGCAAGCGCCAGTCATCTTATCGAAAACATAGAAAAGTCGGCATGGCTTTCGACCAGTACCACTTGCCACCGTCAGTGGCTGGTCGTCGCATTTCCCGACTAGGAGCACGGGCGAGTGCACTTGCGAGCAGAGGTCCCAAATCGGCGGTGGTACCAGCCCCTGGTCGAGGACGAGCCGTCCCGTGGCGCGTCGGTTGTCTGAAGTCCCGCAGAGCGTGGAGACGTCGAGGAGCGACTTTGGAACTGGAACCTGGATGCCGATCGGAGATGCGCAGGTATGAAGTCATCGAGACGTTTGACAAGGGCGTCCTAACGGTTGTCGATGCTCACGAGCGCGGGGTCTGCAGCGGTGGCCGGTGGTGACGTGGTCACGGTGTTGAGGCTATGTGCCCGCGAGTAGTCTGCTACTCGATCAGCCATTTCAGCAAGCGTGTCTACTGGGACATCTCCTGCAGCGACGAGGACCGGGACCATGCTCTGCGGTAAGCGCTGGAGGGACAACTCTCGCAACAGCTTCTCCTCTTGAGGGGCGCAGGTCCTGCCAATGAGCTGCCGCATGCGTCGCAGGAGCTGGGATGGGCAACGGTCACCGAGCTCTCTGGCCGTGATGAGCTGTTGGAGTCTGCTGTGTTGAGACTCGGACTTGTGGGAAATGATAGCTTCCTTCAACGTGTCGTAGGGATGACTCGGGTGCGGCGAAGTCTTCGGCTACGTCCGGAGGTAAGGAGGACACCAGATGCCAGTACCTGGTCTGTTGGCTGGTGATTTGCCGTAGACGAAAGTGCGCCTCGACCTGCAGTAACCATGTGCAGGGGTTGTTTGGCCAAAATGGTGGCAGGTTGACGTGTTGGAACGCAGCCACCGCAGCACTGCTAGGTCTGGCGTCTTCTTGGGCGTCAGGACCGGTAGGCTGGGTGGAAGAGCCGGCGGGATCCATGCGAGATGGTTGGGGTTGCATGTTCTTTATCGGGTCACCATTAACTGTCGGAGCTAACACGAGAAAGATCCAGCCTTGACAGCGTTGAGTTTTCGAACTGATTTTTTATTCTCGCTCTGCACCTGCCGTGCGGTTGATTGCCAACTTCTTCTTCCTTGACGGGCGCCGCATGCTGAGGCGCTACACGTTGATGGGACAAGCCCGAGCTTCTGCGGTGGTTCCATTAGTTGTGGTGCAGCGTGGTAGGCCCAAGCACGTGCGCAATCCTTGAGCTTGTATGCTCTCTAACGTCCGCACACAGCTGGGTCTCATGTTCGAGAGCACCGACATGCTGTATCTTATATAGCCTACGAACAGAGCTTGGTACAATTGAAGAAGAGACGATTCCGACGGGCCCCATCTTGCTCCTGTCACCACCCGAACCACAAGGACAAAGCTCTTCAGTTTTGACTTAAATGCAGTGACGCGCCTTGACCAGGATAGTTCACTGTCGATGGTTACACCAAGAAACTTGTGGTGTGTTACGCAAGGTATCAATGTTCCTTAAACGACTATCGGGTATTTAGCCATTTGTTTGCGCGTAAAGGCAAGCACTGCGCATTTTTCATTTGAAAGTGTGAGGCCTTGACGTCGTAAGTACGTGGCAGTAATTGTCACTGCACGTTGCAGACGCGCACGCAGTTGCGAACGCGTAGCTCCAGATGCCCATATGCATATGTCGTCGGCATATGAGCTAATCTTTACTGTGTGGGGAAGCTCAGACGCAAGTCTAATCAATGTCACATTGAAGAAAGTCGGACTGAGAACTCCTCCTTGGGGAATACCACGGTGAATATTATAGTGACCGGTGTCTCCATCACTTGTAGACATATATATGGTACGGCCATTGAGATAACTAACGATCCAACTATATAGTCGGCCACCAATTCTTAAAATGGCCAACGCATCAAGGATCGCGTAATGCAGAGCATTGTTTTAGGCACCCTTAATGTCAAGGAATACTGCCCCCACTAATCTGCGTCGACTTCTTTCTTGTTCAACATCGGAGATCAAGTTGACCACACCGTCAATGGCAGTTCGGCCTCTTCTAAACCCATGCATAAATTGGGGAAAGCAGTTAGTGCTTTCTAAGAAGCACTCTAATCTAGACAGTACCATCCTTTCCATTACTTTGCCGACGCAGCTGGCTAAGGTGATCGGCCTGAAGGATGAAAGTTCATTAGGGCACTTCCCTGGTTTGAGCAGTGCAATAATGCGGCTGCATTTCCAATTGGCAGGATCATTTCCTGATTCCCCACGAGATGTTATAATAGGACAACAGCATTTGTCGTGCTTCTGTGCCAAGATGACGGGGTGTGACTCCGTCTGGACGTGTAACCGATGAGCGTCGGGAGGCAGAATCCGCAGCGTCAAGTTCTTGCATCGAACCCATCAAATTTTTTCACATAGCCTTGACGTCAACATCATCCGTCTTTCGGTTTTCTTCATTGCAAGCAGCAGCACTGTGCGACGGGGGCGTACACGTGGGTCTCGATGGTAACGCTGGCCATTCTGCCTCCGATGTATTCGGGGCTAATGACTCGTGCCCTTGCACTTTCGTGTTCTGTAAGGGCATTGAAGTACGCGTGTCTTCATTTCTGGCCGGCAAGATCGGGCGAGGAGGTGATGATGAATGTACTTTGGGTGTTGGTTTTTCAACTTGATGAGCACTGCTGTTTCGTCGGCGTCGGTGTTATGAACGACGCCTACGGCGCTGGACAGCCGTTGCAGCTTCTCTGTGTGTTGCACGGTGTCTAACCATCTTCTTCATAATACTTATTTCGTTCCTCATCTTGGGACATTCTTTTGATGTAGCATCATGGGCTTCCGAACAGTTCGGGCATTTTGCAGCAACGCTGCAGTTATCATCTTTGTGAGATCCACCACATCGTTTGCATGTTACCACACCTTTGCAAACTGCACTGACATGCCCGAATTTTAAGCATTTATAACATTGTAGAGGCCTCGGTACGTAAGGACGTACCGAATGCCTCACGTATCCAACCTTGACGTCTCCGACTGAAACACTACTTTCACACATCGGGACCGTTCAAAGCAGTGAAAGCCAAGTACAGGAGCCTACGATGAGAGCAATTTTTTCAAGGCTGGAGTCAGTAATCTCTTCGTTCACATCATAGATGACGCCTGTTGTAGTTTCCTTGTCATACGCGGAGAATGCGCGGACCGCATTGTTGCCCAACCGAACAACTGCTTTTATGGTGTCCAGTATGGTATTTGTATTGACTTCCACAGACAGGATGTTCTTTTGAGCATTTATACGTATCTCTTCAACTTGGCTAGGGGCGACAAGTTTAAAATACTCCGTCAAGCTCTGATTATTCAGAGAGTTCAAGATGTCTGTCGTCGTTGTTGGTACATACGAGATTGTGTATGACCGCATGCACTCGCCTTTTTCGGTGGCTGTCGGCTGGTTGCAGATGTCTTCGGATTTTCCTCTTCAAACGGCGGCTTGAGACAACGGTGACGTCACTATTCCAGTCCATATCTTCAGTGGAATATCCATCGGAAGTATCAATGTCGACCACGCTGGGGCCGAAGCGGTCACTCGCATCGGAGGCACAATGATGTGGTCGTCCAGGGCCCAAATGCTGGAAGGAGATTTTATCCCCCATCCTAAGGAAAGACGTCCCCCAGTGTTCTAAGCGCAACCAGACGCAGCATTGCAATCAGTTAAAAATACGAATGGAATAAAGAAACAAGTGATATTACAAGAACGAAAGGATGTGCAGTAGCATAAGCAATTTCTTTCACTAAGTAAACTGTTACATATTTACCGCTCACCACCAGCAAGTATTAGCACAAGGAAATACATTTCTACAAGAGCAAGAATCTAAGAAAACAAAACTAGCTTTCAAATGAAAGAGTGTGTAGGACAATGATGTGGGACTTTGGTGTAGTTTATTTATTTTTATTTTATTTCTTTATTATTTTTTGACATCTCGGTGAAACTGAACCGTTTTGGCGTCCGTGATCCGTGACATGTGTAGTTAACCGATTACATTCGCATATCGAATGGGAAAAAAAGAGAGAAGACGATTGGCCAAACGTGTCATTGTTGAAAAAGTATTCTGTTAGTGTGCATTGATGGATATGACGAGTCGGGCGTGACTGTGAAAACGAGACATACTTAGACGCGTATAACTTATAGGAGTCATTCAGCAGTTGGTATGAAAACTTGAGGCGTGCCTGCTTTGCGCTAGTGGTTAGTATTCGAAGAAAAAACAGCGCAAGAGAGACGAGGACGAAAAGAAGACAGGTACAACAGACGGACGGCCCGTTTGTTGTACCGGTATTCTTTTCGTCCGCGTCTTTTTTGCGCAGTTTTTTCTTTAAATACGTTACACCAACTCGCCCAGCTCAAGCTCCTGCTGCTAGTGGTTAGTGTTCTAATGCCAAAAGAAGCCATAAGGTTAGTGGGAGAGTTGCGCTCTCCTGACTCAGATTTTGCTATATCAATTAGCGAACGAGCGATTCAAACCGTGTTGTCATAATATAACACTGGTCTTACGAACGTAGTGTATGGCAGTATAGTTTTGAGGACGCGGGCGCCATCTTGAAACATATATTTATAATAACAGCTAACGTAGTGCGGCTGCAGCAATGGTGGCAACGGGTGTTTCCCATCTGAAGCCAGACGTTACCGTAACACCTAAATACTTATGTTATTCAACATTCGCTATTGGCGAACCAATAATAGTGTAAGTGAATTAAGACGGGCTATGTTTACCTGTTACTGTAATGGGTTGTTCATTTTTTTACATTAATGGATATTCGCCACTTAGAGTACCAGTCAACCAATTAGCGATGGTGCGCTGAGATTAACGTGATCTGCCAGGCTGGTGATTTCCGTTTAAATAATACGGTCATCTGCGAAGACCTAGATACTACAGTTAATGTTTGCTGAAACATCATTTGTGACTATTAAAAACAATAATGGTCCCAGGACGGAACCTTGAGGAACTCTAGAAGTTACAGGTAGTGTTTCTGATTTAACACGTTTACAAAGCCACCAACTCTGAGCGGTTTGTTAAAAATATTTTATCCATGAAAACACTAGCCCTTCTCCGACTACACTTTTTAGTTTTGCGAATAATTTACTGTGATAAACACAATCAGTGGCTTTTGATAAATCTAGTGAAATCATGTTCGTGTGGCCGCGATTATAGATGCTTATTGCGAGGAAATGAATTACCTCGGTTAGCTGGGTAACAGCGGACAAACAGCAACGAAATCCATTCTGATTTCGAGACAAGAAATTTAGTTTCTCAAGAAAAACAGTAGTGCGTTATAAAATTATCTGTTTTAAGAGCTTACACGAAGAGCAAATAATGGACATCGTCCCGTAATTTCATACTGAAGACATCTCCGTTTTTCTGAATGGATATTGTTTTTGTCATTTTCCACTTATGTGGTAGTTAAGACAAAGTAAGTGATTTACGTAAAAAAGCCAACATACTTGCTCCATCATTCCGCAAATTTTCAAAATTTTTAAGGAACTCGTTTGTAATATCATCTGTACCGTTAGATTTTTTTTGTTAAGTTAAGCAGCAAGTTCAGTATTCCTGCATTGGTGACTCCAAGGCAATCGATGCTTGATATATGTAACGACTGCTGACCGAGAAGAATTGCTGTATGCATTCGCGTTTCCTGTTGTTTCCTCGGGGCTCATGTGCGATGCCGTCGAATTATTAGTGCGAAGGTTCCTACAAAACATGTTAGGAGTGATTTTAATAAACCTAGGAAGAGTTATTGTGAAGTCGTATTGGTTGGGACTCATGGTTTTTCATCTGAACTCTGGTTTCCCGCAGTTTAGTTTGAGGCTAATGAAATGTACACGTTTAGTTGTTTTCACAACCCGATATATATATATATATATATATATATATATATATATATATATATGTACGCAACCTTTTTGTTTTTTGCATTGCCTGAATGATTTAACGAGTTATCGAAGCATTGTTCACAGTCGCTTTCTAAAGTTTCGTTGGTATGAAGTTAGTAATACAGCACGTAAGAGTAGATTTGAACCTAAGCCAGAGTAAATTAGTGTCACTGGATGCATCGGAAGCAAAGTGTGAAAAAAACTTCAAACTCGTTTGTGAGATGGGTTACAATCGATTACAGTTTATGCACGCGGTTTACTTTCAAAGCCGAGCGGCAGCAAGCAAATGGGTATGCTATGGTCCGATATGCCATCAACTACGTCAGTTCGAAACTGGTTTATCAGAAAGTGCTAATAAGTATCAAGTCAAGTATGGTTTAGTTTTGTGCTTCGTGAACGTTGAATATGATACTATTTGCGAAGGTTAAAGTTCAACATTAAGTATATAAGTGCGTCCACGGCAACCGATGTGTGGTTGAGTGTAGTCGAATCAACGTCTGGCAGGACGCGAGAGCTCTGGATGTGATGTTGCGTGAAGTCCTGAATTGGTAGCGTTGCGCGCTCGACCAGGTAACACGCTTCGGAAAATGCATGCCACAAATATGGGGGATCATCACAATGAAGCCGGCAGGAAACGGCCTTGGCGTCTGTCAAAACCGGAAGGCATATGACAAATATTTTTGATGAGTAACGCGACAGCCACCGCCATTAATAGGTCGGTCTTTACAAATAAATATATAATTAGGAGGAATAACTTTATCATCATCAAATATTTCGCGAGAATGTCTTCTTCCCGTAACCCCCTCCCTCCCTATTTCGGGATTATGTTTGAGTAGAAGAGCTTCCAAAGCCTGTATTTAGTTTAGACCGCTTCTTGACTTACCGTTTCATATGGTTAGGACATGGACTTGACATGGTCACGAGCTTGGCCAGATTGCGGCCTGCGTGGAGCCTCGTCTTTAGCAGAGGCACTTTGCCATTCGTTTCTTCGTTAGAAGTGAAGGCGCGATTGTTAATGAGTAATTTATGAAATGCTAGCGATACCTTCTCATTCTTCACGCGTTTTTCGTGCTATTTCACAGCTTGCTTCTAATGTCTCTGATTCTCTGTGAAAAATCTTCGATTGAAGAAGTTGATGTTGTTCAGTTTCCACCCTGTTTTAAGTATAACTGATTTCTGCCTGCAATCTAGTAACGTGAACATTACTGGCCTATTGTTCCACTCTGCTCTTCGTAGATGAATTGTACGTTCTATAGTAGCTATACTTAAGCCGAGAGTTTCCTGAACGACAGTTTTGTTCACTGTTTGCTTAACCATTTCACTCGTCTGTCAATTTCTGGAAGGCCATGAAGAAATAAATTGGATCGCCTACTCCTATTTTCCAGGTCGTCAAATTTTCTTGCTAAGCATTCATATGCGTGCTTCATGTTGACAATTTCTTCTTGACTTAAACTAACTTTCTCCACGAGTCTTGTGAAAGCATATATCAACGAGCCGCTTTTCTTTGCCGAGTTCACCTTTTCTTTTTATAAACTTGTGATTTTGTCCTCTTTAGGTCATAGATTCGTTTCGATGTCTCCTCCTAGGAAAAGTTTTCGCAAGAACAGTGTGACACAAAACAGCACCCCTGAGCACCGAGTGCGTGTATTTTCAGTATTGTTTCCTTACCTGCAGAAGGAAGGCGAACGGATTGCTACACGTCCGCATGCCTGAAGTGCCGCTCTGTCCATGGAGCGTCTAATGCGTTGAGAGCCCTTTTGTAGGTGAGTCGTCGGGTAGTTTTGGGTGTTGATCATCCTTAGAAAACTGTTTCGAATAAATTGTATACTTCTGATAGAACTTCACTCATATCAAGCCGCATTCACCGAGATTTCAACTCTTTTTAAACTGCGTACCACAATTACCTCGCAAAAAAAGTTGAAACGTGGAATGCGGCACAACATCCAAAACCATGCTAAATGACCCCTGAAGAAGTCTTCCTTCTTGAAACGCTCGCTGCATACAACTATTTCGCTGCTCATATTATTCCAATTTCGGAGCTTTATCGCCCACAACTTTTTATCCTTCTTAACTTTCGAAAAGTAGCGCAGGCTTATAGTCAGTAATATTTCACGACTTTTGCACTGTCCCACAATGAACGGCCGTTTTTAGTTTTTCGCCAGTATATTGTTCCGTGCCATTTCGAAAAGTCGCTTCGAAGACGCATCGGCCGGAAACTCGGTGATGGTTTCCGAAGCCGGGAAGCCGTCACCGCTCTCCGGCTTGGGACAAAATATGCGCTGCCGTGCCAGCGTATCTGGAAAGTGCGAATAGCAAATGTAGCGCGTTATTATGTTGTGCGCGCATCGTAATTAACGTTGCATATTCATTTTTTTTGTAGCGTTAGCTACACTGGCCTAGCCAAGCCCGTTTCGCGCGGCACATCAAGAGCCGTGCTGCGCATGCGCAAGGATCAGTGATGTCACACGGCTTGCGCACCGGAACCACCGCAGCCGGCACCTCTCGCGCACTCCGCCGCCGCCGCGCGCGACTCACCGCCGCCGGTCTGCGCATTCCAGAGGAGTGACGTCGTAGCCGTGGTAGACGCACTGGCGCCGGCGCGCGCTCGCTGTGCAGTCGTCGTCTGACACTGCGCTGGAGCCGCTGCGCTTCTGACTGGCGTTTGCCAGTGTGGTATAGCCATGGAGAAGGAGAGCGCAAATGCTGCTCAACAGCGCAGAAGAACTGAGAGCTTGACTCATCGGATCCCGAAGTAGTTGCCTGGCAATTAGCGGTTGAGCGTAGGAGACAACCAGGAAAGCTAAGAATAATCAGCTGAACCTTTGCTAACGCTACGTATATCCTGGCATAGCCGAGCTAAGCCACTGCAACTTTTTTTTTCAACACAGGGGAGTTACAGATCACCTATATGTGTAAAAAAGGGCTAGGACGGACACCACGTATGTTTTGGAAAAGGTTATTTTCGGGGTAAGTAAATCGCCCTCGCGTAGATGACACGGTCAGCATTGTTCAGGAAAGACTGGGAATTCCAAATCTTTTACGAACAAGAACTCTATTTTTTGCGAAATTTTGCCCTAACCTGTTCCCTTAAGGGGGTATGAGCCACTCATTGTATTAAGTAATGGGGCAGATTTAATGTTAAAACAATTTAATTTCGAAGAATCGCAAGCGGAAACGGCGCGCTAATGCTGCTAACCACGCCGCCGAGCAAACTCGAGACATCAAACGCAAGCGACAACAGCGACGAGCAATGAATCGTACAACGCTGGAAAAGATGCACGAAAAGAAAGAAAGAGTAGAAGGACAGGGTAAAGACTTGTGATTATTTTTTTACATCACGACTCACAAAACACGTCAAACTTCCTGTTAAAGTGTAGCTAAAGCTGTTAAGGGCTGCTAAGTTTGCTGCTAAGTGCTGCTAAGAGCTGCTAAGTTTTGCGGAACTTAGCAGATCGCACACACAGCGTTCACGGCTAATTTAACGCTTAAGTCATTCAGAATAGCCCTGTTGGAACGCAAGATGGTATTTGCCATCACTTGAACGACGCGCCCTTTTTAGTCCAAACAGAAAAACAAGTGGTAGTTGTTGGTGATGTTACATGTAAGAGTATGCAGGAGTGTAGTAGTAAGAGAACAAGGAATAATGGTAACATTAGTCTAAAATAACGTACTTAGTCGCCTCTAGGAAGAAATTAAGGTAAGCCCTGTTACTGCATACCATAAGTACTTATGATTTAGATCTGAAATTGCTCATTATTCACAGATTGGCTTTTGATATCTTCCATACTAGTAGGAAGAAATGCGAACGGTACGTTCCAGACCATACAAAAGGATTTTCCAGAGCGGGCACGTGAGATCAGCTAAAATTCATATATATTTCTAAAAAAATTCTTTACTACTGCGATCAAAAACCACAGGAAGACTGCACTTTTCTCATACCTGAAAAATTTGTAATTCGCATTGGCAAACCATAAAGAGTGATTGTCTTTTCGTGCAACATCGGGGTTCACCTGCCTGACAAACATGTATCTTCCGATGGCTTTTGCTTAAGGCACAGCCTGACTACTTCTTGCTGATTTCGCACGTTTGTTGATTTCTTTTAAGCTGTTTTGTACTGGTAAGTAGCTTCCCCGAAGGCGCTGAAGAACACGCTGTCTGTTCCCATCTTCCCACGCGAAGTTTAGCATAGCATGCATGAATGCACTCGATTTCTGACACGGGTAAATTTCGGGCCTCACGACAGCCATGTTGGCTTGCCAGGCAACAATCAGGGGTGCCTGACATATTTTCAAATTACAAGTCTTTCGTCTACTCAGAGGAAGCCATTCTGCCAACCTCAAACACTTTCACGCCCTCACTCTTGTCCCCGAAACCTCCTGGGCCTGTGGCTGTCGGAAATGTAGCTGTCTCTTTGCAAATATCAAAGTCTTCAAATAAAATATGTTGGAGCTCTTTACCTTTTTCTTCAATAAAGCAAATCCCGTCCCAAGATTTCAAGCTGGTCTCTGTAACACCAACAAAATTGCTGTCGGCGTAATCAGGAAAACAGATATTAGTATGCCCGTTATCCTCGTGCAAGCTATGGCCTGAAACCACTTTCCGAGTATTTTCCACACTTAAGTAGCGATCAGTGGGCGGCTCACAATGATGTAAAACTTGATGAGAAGACACCCCAGGTAATGACTGGTTGTTCTTTGCATCTGCCCGTCTGTCTTCTAGCTCGGCAACAAAATTTCTACCGCGTTCATTGTGGAATTCGGCAGGACAAACACAATCTTTGAACGACAACATGGTAAAATCCTGATAAGTATTGGAACCTTGCGTGCCTTGTAGTCGCGTTTGCTTAAGGCGAAGCTCTATAATTCAAAACTTCTATCTCTAGCTTGATCTCTCTGGTCTAAGCCCTGAATAAAGTCACCATTCTCGATGTTTCAATCCATCGGTCGAAATATCCTGATAGCCTTGCTACAAGCTGGTGGCCTGTTTCTCTACCTTCAGGCATAACTCCTCTGAAGCTCTCACTGTAGCCTTCAGTCACTAGTGTAACTAAACGCTTGTAGAAGGCTCAACTTCACCTTTTTGTTTTCTAAAGAATCCTCTGGTGGCATTTTGCCTATCACAGTTAAAGGGTCCTTTGCGAGGCAAAGACTAAAAGCAGAAGTCCAGTTTCCTTTAGGTCACTCTTGACCGGTAGCGGCGCGCTCGAACCTTTGAATGTAGGCGTCTAAGTCGCCCACTACTTCATTGAAAAGTGGGATGACCTTCTAAGGACTGATTAGTTTATTGTGCGGCACTGCCGCCTGTTCCCCAGCCACGGCACCAGCATTACTAGTCAATAGTCGCTGCGCACGAATCTCTTCAAGGAGCAACTTTTGGTCCAGAACCTCGCGCTCAATCTCAAGCCTACGGCTCTCGGCTTCCCGTGCTCGTGCTCTCTCGTCACGCGCTTTCTTTGCTTCTTCCTCTGCCTATGCCCTAAGCTCCACGCCTTGCAAGTCAAGTAATGCATTCTCTGCAATTATTTTATGCATTTTTATCTTCCGTACAGCCCTCAGCTACGATCGCTGACTGCGCTGTTCCAACCGTCTTAATGAACCAGAGAGAAAGTCCTGTCGCGGACGCCATTGTTACGATGTGGTTCGGGGAGAAGGCTTAATTGTGAGTGGCCCCAATCAGAACGCCAAAACGTATTCGAGCATAAAAAGTGCAAATACACGGACACAGGGCATCGGGGCAAGTGAGGAAAGCGTTCGAACCAACTAACATGACGGGCTCACAGTTTGACTCGCCTCCCACGAAGCTGGCGTGGTGCGTCGCTCGATGATTTACACGAGAGGAGACGGCGGGTGAGGTCTCGCAGGCTCTTGTTCGTTGGCTGGTTGACGTGAGCGGAAGACGTGTCGTTTAGAGGTCCTCGCGTTCGTTGGATCCCTCCTACAGCCGTTGGCCTCCCGAACGATGACGTCCAACCGAAACCAAGGTTGGGTTCTTTGTTCAACTTCTCAGCTATGTCTTCCCTGCCAACTTGGTCTCTTCTCCTCCCGTAGCCTGCTTAGCCACGCGTTATTTGCTGATTCACTGCGTACTCTTCTACGGCATTCCCCGATTCGTTGTTTTCTTTTCGATTTATTACCTCGCTACGCCGCGAACGCACGTGAAGCGAGGCGTCGTCCTGTATTGAACGGTACACGTGCCCCGGTGCACGTGATTCCATATTTTTTATTTGCTTCGTCATCGTTTTCGATGTGTCGCTAGGCGCTTCCCCACATCTGGAATGCAAAGTGAGGCATGTATAAATATCGGACGCACTTGGTCCATGAATCAAATTTGTTGACCGACGACTGTACTTGCGTTTATTGCTATGATTGGACTGTTGCTTATCTTGAGGAGCACAAATTCAATCAGTAAAAACACTTAACTCGTAATGGCACATTTCGCAATATTTCTTTAATTGACAGTACACTGTGACGGTATAAGCGCTTGTCAGACTACACTGCAAACATTTGTTCGTCGAAGTAGATACGTCCGACTTCTTGGAAGTACTATTTATGTGAAGACAATAAAAACGACACGCTCAACGCCTTTCCTTTCAGAAAAACCATCGATCAATTGGTGAAAGCGGCCTCCAGCAAATGCCATGGTACAAAATGAAGGGATGTGGTGAGCTTTGCATTAAGCCGCAACGAGCCAAGACGCAATAAGGTTTTGATTTGTAACAGATGGCTGTGCAAATGACCCGTATATTTTACAACCAGAAGCCATCACGTGGTTTACTATCATACACAGAGGTTCCAAATACGGACAGTGGGGAGGAACTCATTAAAAAAGTTGTCGCAGTTTCACCCGAAAGGCGAAGCATCAATTGCGATAGCAAATTAGTAGAGAGCTAGCTATACAGAGTAACGGTAGTAGTTATATCAGCTGTATAAACTTAAACATGCAACAGCACCAGCAACGCGCAGAACTGTTGTCAACGGCGTCGGCGTTTTGCCCGTGTTCTCTCCGAACGCGCGCGGCGTTGGTGACTGTTGCCGGTGCATCCTGGAGCGGTTCTAAGGTTTTCGATGAGATCAAAACGGGACACTCATCGAGCAGCTTCGGACGACTTTACCACCTTCTCGCCTCACAAAGTTTTTATATAAATACGCATTTGGTACCGCAGCTAAACGTCGTCCCTCCATGGCCTTTCGCGCGATGGAAGAAGTCGCGTTTGCTCTCCGCCGTGCGTTCGCTCCCTATGAAAGCACGCGTCCTTCGCGCGCTTTCACTCGCACATACAGCATACGGAACCTCACGTCGACGGCAGAAATCCGCTTCGAGTGTCCATATATTAGACAGTTTTAGTTTAGCGTTTTTACGCTCAGCTTAGGTGCTGAGCAGAGCGGAAGCACGAATGCGCATGCGCTCTCCGCTTAGCCGCAAGCGGGCTAGCGGAGCGAGAATCACGGTCCGCTTACAAGCTGCCTAAGCGGCTTGGGGAGCCTTGCTGCCGTCTTTCGCTAGCGAGGGTCGGCGATGCACGCGCCCTCTCTCGCGCGTGCATCGAAGCGCCTTGCATCGAGGCACCACTCGTGCGAGCGCAAATAACTTGTGTAATACACCTGCATCTGGTTATTTAAGAAAATAAATTGAACAGCACAGCTAACAAAAACGTCGCCAGCGCATTGGCGTCAGAAAGCATTGTATTGGATTCGAAATGCAACCTCGCTGGCTATCAATTGGCGTTCAAGAAGTCGACGCTTCATTTTCCACTCGATAAAATGGACCGCTAACGCATTACAAGCACCCGTCTAGATACTTAATGAACAAATAAGTTATATATATTCGTCTTACTTTGTAAAAGTGACAAAACGTTCTTTTTTATTTTGTTTCACTACGCTGAATTTGGCCAGAGGGCGCTGCAACTACGAAAGGTCCGCTCCGCTACGCTACACGCATAACTAAAATGTCAAAATCGCCCGCCGCTCCGCTGTGGCTTAGCGGGGCCGTAAAGACCGTAAAGACGCTCAACTAAAACACTCTATTTGCTATCGCAATAAACGTACGGAAAATATTTCATTTATGCAGGCTTGCAGAGTTTACATGGTGTTAACAGCGCAGAGAGCGAAAGAGCGCTCACTTCCAACTGATTTTACATGTGAAGAACTTCGCCTCTTCTTCTTCAGAACCACAATCTCATATATTACCTAGGGTAATGAAAACAAGGCAAGGGAAGGCGACCATGCAATATGACATATCAACACTTATTCTTCCTTAAAAGCAGATAATATCGTTACGGTGAAAGAGAGGTTTAAATTATATTTACATAATATCTACAACTGGCATACAAGGCACAAAAGATGTAAAACCAGTCCGCGCGACATCAGAGAGAGTTGTCGTCTTCTGTGTTGTCCTCAGCGTTGTCTCGAGCATTGCTTGTTAACATGACCCCCATCGGCGAAGGCGCCGTCCCGGCGCTGGCTAGATCTTCCGAGTGGCATCTCCTAAGGCTTGTGACGTGCACGACATCGGTGGAAGATCGAGACGTGGTGGAATCGAGGAGCGTGATTTTACATGTGACGTCGGTCACATGGCGCAAGACCCGGTACAGGCCAGAGTAAGGCGAAATCAACTTTTCACAAAGGCCAACTTGTGACGGTGTCCAAAGAACGACCATATTGCCAGGGTTGTAGTGGGCATCGCGGTGGTGGGCATCATAGAAGCGTCGTTGCTTTTCCTGCGAAGCGGTAAGGCGCAGGCGTGCAATCTGGCGGGCCTCGACAGCACGGAAGATCGCTTCACTGGCGTATTCTGACGACGAGTCAAGAACAGCGGGAACCAATGTGTCAAAAGGCAGCGTAGGATTTCTTCTTTACAGGAAATAAAACGGAGAAAAACCCGCAGAGTCATGTCGGTAGGAATTATAGGCATATGCTACGAAGGGCAGAGCGGCGTCCCAGTCACGATGGTCAGCGGAAACATACATAGCAAGCATGTATAGTTCTGTTCAGACGCTCTGTGAGGCCGTTAGTCTGAGGGTGGTACGCCGTTGTCAACTTGTGTTTTGTAGCGCAGGAGCGCATGAGGTTCTGGACAACCTTCGATATGAAATAGCGGCCCCGGTCTGTGAGGAGCTGTCGAGGAGCGCCGTGGTGAAGGATAATGTCTTCGAGCAGGAAGTCGGCAACGTCGGTTGCACAGCTGGTTGGAAGCGCCCGAGTGATCGCGTACCGGTTCATGTAGTCGGTAGCGACTGCAATCCACTTATTTCCGCTGACAGAGATCCGGAAAGGGGCAAGAAGGTCAAGACCGACCCTAAAGAATGGCTCCGATGGTACGTCAAGGGGTTGAAGGCGGCCAGCTGGGAGTACTGCTGGTTTCTTGTGGCGCTGGCATTTTTCACAGGAAGCGACGTAACGGCAGACGGAACGGTAAACGCCGGGCCAAAAGAAGCCATGTCGAACACGGCATTGCTTCTTTTGGAGACTCCGAGCTGACCGGCGGTAGGAGTGTCAAGTAGCTGTGTGAGGACAGTTTGAAGCATGCGTGCAGGAATAACCAAGAGCAGTTCGGGACCGTCAGGGTGCATGTTGTAGCGGTACAAGACGTCGTCCTGCAGCACCAACGCACGGAGAGAAGGGGAAGGTGTTTCAGAAGTCAGCTGGAGAATGACGTCTCGCAAGTAGGGGTCACGGCATTGCTCATCTCCGATGTTATGAAACGCCGTAAGTGACAGCACGCAGGTATACTCGCAACTGTCGGGAAGCTCTGGGGGGTCTACTGGATGGCGCGACAAGGAATCAGCACCTTCATGTAATCGGCCGCTCTTATGCACAACTGTGTATGAGTACTCTTGGAGTCGTAGAGCCCCCCTACCGAGACGGCCAGTAGGATACTTTAGGAATGAAAGCCAGCACAACGCATGATCGTCTGTGATAACTGTGAACGTACAAGTAGGGGCGAAATTTACCTACTGCCAAAACGAGGGCAAGGCACCCGCGTTCAGCAATATAATAATTGCGCTCCGCTTGGGACAGAAGACGGCTAGCGTACGCACTAACACGGTCGCAACCTTGCTGGCGCTGAGCCACAACAGCGTCGATTCCATGACCGCTGGCATCAGTTCGAACTTCCGTTGGAGCGGTCACGTCAAAGTGGGCTAGAATTGGCGGTGAAGTGAGCCGCACGATAAGCTCAGCGAACGCAATAGCTTGTTCCGGGCCCCAGACAAAAATCGCGTCTTTCTTGAGAAGCTCTGTGAGAGGACGTGCAACTTTAGCGAAATTGCGTACGGACCGGCGGAAGTATGAGCAGAGACCCATAAAGCTTGGAACGTCGGTGGCACAATCCGCCTTTTTCATGTTCCTGTGCTGCCCTCTGCCGCACGCTGCTGGAAACGTTTTGGTAGGGTGCCGGGGATTTCGGCGGTTGATTTTTGCACCTGCGCCCATGTTGAGTGCGCGTCGGTTGTGCGTTTCGTGAATCGCGAATAATTATTAATGGCTTCTCCGGGGCAGCATGCCATTCCTGGACGCAATGTGGCACTCACCGACTACTGGGTGAGCAGGCCTGAGTGCACTGTTGTGCATGCAGTGCGGCCGATAGAGGCACACTGAGCTCCGTCTGCCGACGCGGCTGTCTTGGAGTTTATTGTCGCTGATCTCTGCACTTGGAGCTAGTTTTGTGTATTCTCTTTAGACATTCTTTGGAAATTTAGCATATTCAAGAAGTCTTCGAGCGAAGCCTTCCACGTCGGATCAAAGCGGTGAAGCTTGTTTACATCGACATCTACAGCCACAGATCGTTGTTAGCGTCAAATATTGGAGCGAAGGTACATCGCTGGTATGAAATAATGTTAAAATGTAGCAAAACATACATATCTGTGTCAGCATAACAACACGTACAAACCCACCCATCTCCGTAGCGAAAGCGACCGGCAGCCTACGGGTACGGTGACGTACAGGTGTTCGCACAGCTTGCGCTGTGTCGTCGCTTGCCGCTTACTGTGTACGCGCCGTGTGAAATGAAGAGACGTTGATTTCAAATCAGTAAGGCCAGAAACGAACAATACATTCAGTTTCTTTCGGCTTAACAGCTTACATTCCAGTTCAGGTGTGCCGGTAGCAGGTGCAAGAACTCGACGGCGCCAGGCCTAACCATCGCTGAACATGATAAACATTGGCTCACGCTTCCTGTTCGCGGCATGCGAGGGATGAAGCTTGTGCATTTCAACTCCGTATATATAAGACATTTTTGACTAATTTTGAGCCCGATTAATACAATTATATATATATATATATATATATATATATATATATATATATATTGAAAGACGGAAGACGACCAGGACAGGCAGCACTGGCAGACCCGTTTATTCCACCGGCACGGCCGAGGCTCAAACACGAAGAAAAAGAGAAACAGGGATGATGATGGCTATATACAAATGAGAACGATGAAGTACGTGAAATGTGCTTACACTAATTTCCCCCCCTCGTGGAAGCGGCCAACCTGGCCGCAATCTAAAGATCGGCTAAACGGGGAATAAAGTGCTTCATGCGGGAGACGTGAACAATTTCTGCACTACGACGACGGCGGTCCTCGACGGATTGAAGCGGAGTGACGAGATAGTTCACTGCGGAAGTTTGTTGTAGGACTGTGTAGGGCCCAATGTACCGGTGAAGGAATTTCTCGCAAAGTCCAGGGGTTCGAACCGGCGTCCATAGGAGGACTTGGTCTCCAGGATGGAAGGCGATGTCGCGGCGTTTACTGTCGCAGCGACGTTTTCTTTCTTCTTGGGTAGCGGCGGTGTTGCGACGAGCAATTTCACGGCAATGCGCGAGTCGAGCTGCAAACTCTTCTGGGAGGGAGGTGTTAGGCGAGGCAGGAGAGAAAAAGAATTCGGAGTCGAAGACGGAGGAGGCAGATCGTCCATACACCAGGAAGAAAGGGCTGTAACCGGTAGTTCGTTGTGTCGCAGTATTATAAGCGAATGTAACACAGGGAAGGATGTTGTCCCAGTTTGTGTGGTCAGGACGTAAGTACATAGAAATCATGTCAGAGAGCGTTCGGTGGAAGCGTTCAGTAAGGCCGTTGGTTTGCGGGTGATATGTAGAAGTGGTTTTATGCTTCGTATTAGTCTGCCGCAAGACTTCTTCGAGGACGTGGGACATGAAGGCTTTGCCATGATCGGACAAAAGAACGCGAGGAGCACCATGGCGCAAGACTATGGATTGCAGGAAAAAGTCAGCAACCTCAGAAGCAGCACCAGATCGAAGAGGCGCAGTCTCGGCGTATCTTGTTAAGTGGTCTACCGCTGTGACGATCCAGCGGTGACCGGAGGGCGTCAACGGCAAGGGACCGTATAAGTCAATTCCAACGCACTCGAAAGGTTCGGTCGGACATGGCAGAGGCTGAAGAAAACCGGCAGGCGGGGATGTGGAGCGTTTGCGGTGCTGACACAACGCACATGAGGCAACGTATTTGGCTACCGTTGTGGACAATCCAGGCCAGAAGCAGCGGGTCTTGATGCGGTCGTAGGTCTTGAGGAAGCCTAAGTGGCCGGCGGCAACGTCATCATGAAATGCTTCTAAAACTCGAAGACGAAGGCAGCGAGGTATGACTGGGACCCACTTGTTACCCGTAGGATGATAAATATAACGATGAAGCACCCCATCTTGAAGGCGAAATTGCTGAAGCTGGCGTCGCAAGCGGCTGTTGGGTGGTTTAGTTAGGCCGCGAAGGCGATCAATGAGAGTTCGACAGTAGGAGTCTGCGTGCTGAAGGGAAGCTAAATCGGAGCGTGAAGAAAGCTGAGCTTGATCCAGTGACATTAGCGTGAGCTGGTGGGCGGCAGGCGTAGCGTCAGAGTGACGTGGTAGAGACGGGGAGTGCGCACGATCGATAGAAGGTGAAAGCGGGCATCGAGACAGTGCGTCTGCATCATGATGACATTTGCCAGACCGGTACGTTATCGTGAAATCATATTCTTGTAAGCGCAGTATCCAGCGTCCCAGGCGTCCTGACATGTTCTTCATAGATGACAGCCAACACAGAGCATGATGGTCGGTTACGATGGTGAAGTGGCGACCATAGAGATACGGGCGAAACTTCTGAATGGACCAAACAATAGCCAGGCATTCCTGCTCTGTGATCGTGTAGTTCCGTTCAGATGGCGAGAGGGTCCGGCTAGCATACGCCACAACCTGCTCTTTAGACGCGGGACCCCGTTGTAGGAGCACTGCTCCGATGCCTTGCGCACTTGCGTCAGTGTGGAGTATAGTGGGTGCCCTCTCATCAAAATGGCGAAGCACCGGTCCGGAAGTGAGATGTTTCTTAAGGGCTTGAAATGCCGACTCACAGTCTTCGGACCATGTGAAAGAGGCGCCGGTGACCAGGAGCTTATGTAGAGGAGCTGCTATTGTAGCAAAATTGCGTATAAAACGGCGAAAGTAAGACGCCAGGCCGAGAAAGCTGCGCAATGTTTTTTGATTTGATGGGCAAGGGAATTGAAGCACAGCAGCAATCTTCTCAGGGTCAGGTTGGACGCCGTCTTTTGAAACGACGTGACCCAGCACTTTGATGCTTCTGCTGGCGAATGTGCACTTTTTAGTATTAATCTGGAGACCAGCATCTGAAAGGCATTGGAGGACTTCGTCTAATCTCTGTAGGTGTTGGCTGAAGCTTGAAGAAAAAACAACGATGTCATCCAGATAACAGAGGCAGGTCTTCCACTTAAGGCCACGAAGAACAGTGTCGATCATACGCTCAAACGTGGCTGGAGCGTTGCACAGGCCAAATGGCATTACATTAAATTAATAAAGTCCGTCCGGCGTGGCGAAAGCGGTTTTCTCTTTGTCAGCCTCGTTCATGGGAATTTGCCAATATCCCGACCGCAGATCAAGGCTGGAAAAATATTCCGCTCCTTGTAGTGTATCTAAGGCGTCGTCAATTCGAGGCATGGGATACACATCCTTGCGTGTAATCTTATTGAGCGCTCGATAATCAACGCAAAAGCGAACGGAACCATCCTTTTTCTTCACCAGAACGACAGGAGACGCCCAGGAACTGGATGAAGGTCGTATAATATTTCGTGCTAGCATGTCATCAACTTGGTCTTCAATGTTCTTCCGTTCCGACTGCGAAACTCGATATGGGCGACGGCGTATAATTGCAGAACCGTCGGTTTCGATGCGGTGTGCAGCTACGGAAATCTGGCCCAATGCGGTGGCACAGCTATCAAAGCAGGATTTGTGCTTAGCCAAAAGGGCGAGTAACGCATCCGACTGGGCAGCGGTTAGGTCAGAACCAATTAGGGCTCGGAGAGAAGAAGAATCCAAACCTGAGGTTGGTACTGGTGACGAAGAAGGGGAAAGCGCTGCGACAGAGATCAGTGGCGGGTCGGTGAAGGTTGCCACGGTCATCCCTTTGGGCAACAGCACAGGATCTGGGGTTGTGTTGCAGGCGTACAGGAGAGCTCGGCCACATGAAAACCGGACGAGACAAGGGGCGACTAGAATTCCTCGTGAAGTGCAGCGTGAAGAGGGGGTAACCAGTGCGTCTCCATCGGTTAGCTGGCCGGATGTGACAGCTACAATGTGTTCGTGACCAGGGTGCAGGACGTAATCTGCAGCGACAGCCAAGTTCAAGATGGAGGGTGACGACTCCAAAATAGGTGCATCCGTGGTATCTGTGATGTGGACGACTTTCTCCCTACATGATATGACAGCGGAGGCAGAATGCAGAAAGTCCCAACCGAGAATAAGTTCATGGATGCACGCGGGTAGCACAATCATCTCAATGTGGTGACGAATGCCGTCGATCAAAACACGAGCCGTACATTGTCCGTCGGGGTGAATGGGTACGTTATTAGCGCCGCGTAAAACGGGTCCAAGATAAGGCGTTCTGACTTTACGGAGCCGTGAGCACAAATCACTACGCAGAACGGAAACAGCGGCACCAGTATCGACGAGAGCTTGCACAGGAACACCTTCGAGAGTTACAGATAGCATATTGGCCGGGCGACAAGGAGGTCTTTCCGAAGTTCGACAGGACGCAGTTTTCCCTCCAAAAACTGCAATCCTTAGTTTTCCGAGTGTTGGTCAGCAAGGCGGGAGATGGGGCGAAGCGGTGATGCAGAGCGGCGGTAGGGAGAAGGAGAACGTCGTCTAGCCGAACGGGAGCCCTGAGGCAGACGTGGAGACGCTGGAGGAGATGGAGAACGACGCTGCGTAAAAGCGGACGGGCCTGGGTAGTAAGCATCGTGTCGGCGGTTCTCGTCTCGCTCGAAATCGGCATAGCCTCGGCTTACATCCAGCTGGCGGCGACGGCAGTAACGCGATATGTGGCCCCGTATACCGCAGTAAAAGCAGACTGGACGAGGTGGACGCCACGGAGTATACGAAGGTGCAGCAGGTGCTCGGGCGCCCATAGAGGCCAAATGGCCGCAGGTGAGGCCAGGAGGCCCAGGAGGGACAGTAGCAGGTGGCATTGCAGCGACTTCCGCGTATGTGGGCATCGGGAACGCTGCTGGGGCAACAGACGTTGTCGGTGTCGTCATGGCTGCCAACTCCTCCTTCACAAGGTTGCGCAAGTCGAACGTCGGCGATGGGGCGGGAACAACAGTGGATCGCCGCTGTTGCTGCTCCTGAAGTTCTTCGCGAATAATAGAGCGGATAAGAGTACGTAAATCAGAATGAGGTGGCATGGGAAGGTCGCTGTCACGGTGAAGACGGAGGGCCTGAAGCTCGTCCAAGCGCTGGCACGTCGATGTAATATCTTGAACCGAGGTAGGATTTTGGACAGCTAAGGCGTTGAATGCGATGGAACCAATGCCTTTAAGAATATGGCGAATGCGTTCGGCTTCCGTCATTCCAACGTTGGCGCGGCGGCATAGAGCCAGGACATCTTCGATGTACGATGTATATGACTCTTGCGGAAGTTGAACACGTGCAGCGAGCTTCTGTTTGGCGACTTCTGAACGGCCAGATGAAGACGCGAAAATTTGCCGCAAGCTGGTAGTAAACGCTGACCAGTCGGTGAAGTCAGTTTCGAGGTTAAAATACCACGTCTTCGCAACGTAGGTCAGATAGAACGCGACGGTAGTCAACTTCTGTCGATCGGTCCACCCATTGGCCGAACTCACGCGGTTGTAGTTGTCGAGCCAGTCGTCGACGTCCTCCCCGCGGAGACCCGCAAAGACTGGTGGATCACGATGAGGGGTGGTAATGGTGCACGATGTCAGTGCAGCCGATGTCGTAGGAGCAGGAGCGTCAGGGGTAGCGATAGTGCCGGCGGCCGACGCAGGGGTGGTCATAGCTGTGGGGGTGGCCGGGCGCAGGCGGCGACCGGAACGTAGCTCCAGGTAGGGCAGGAACGCAGGAGGACGTCGGGATCTTGACGCGCCTCCACCACTTTGAAAGACGGAAGACGACCAGGACAGGCAGCACTGGCAGACCCGTTTATTCCACCGGCACGGCCGAGGCTCAAACACGAAGAAAAAGAGAAACAGGGATGATGATGGCTATATACAAATGAGAACGATGAAGTACGTGAAATGTGCTTACAATATATACATATGTGTATACTACATGATCATATATGCAAGCGAAGGCGCTGTGGATATATCGCGTTGTCGGTTCGACGGCCGGTCGCGCGGGGTTCGGTCGAACGATGGTCGGCACGCTGATTTTGTCGGTTCCGTCGACAAGAAAGCCCGTGACAGTACAACTCGCGCTCGTCGGCTGCGCCGTTGTCGGCCTGGTATGATAACATGGTCTAGGCGACACAGACCATTCGTTGGCGTGAGCGTCTTGTCGGTCTTGTTTCGAGCCAGTATTACCGCGCCTTAAACGAGTACGTGAACTCAGGCGCGCGCTGCCGCCACCAGCAAGTGAGAGCCCACTCTGCAAGAAGACTTCGCCAGCAATGAGATGATTTTAAGAGTCGTCCAGGTGTAGGCGCTGGGGTTTTCCGTGAAATTTGCCAGCCATCAATGAAAGGCGGCAACTACGTGGCTCAGGGTGCATCCGGAGTGGTCCGGACGACACACTGGTCGCTTTCTCTTTTAAATTGGAGTTGTAGTTACGCTGCGAACGTTTTCGGCACCGCGTCGACATCGCGGTACCAGTGGAGTTCCAACGCGGTACACGGCACGAGTGTTTTCAGTAGCGCGCGTTCGAGCGCCTTTTTTTCATTTTTTTTTCCCCGGGGGATCTTTCCTCGAGATAGGCCCGCGCGGCCGCGCGCTCGTCCCTTCCAAAACGTTTCGCGACTAATCCGCTAGGGCAGGGCGCATGCGCCGTCGCACCGTGAAAAAAGGCGGATTCGGCACGGGGAAATTCTTGACAGCGCGAACTTTCTCTGAATCGGGGCGGACGCCGGAAGAACCGACGAGGTGTCCGAGCGCAGTTAGTTGCTTGCAGCTGAAGTGGCATTTTGATGAATTAAGCTGAACCCCAGCCTTGCCGAAAACAGAAAGAATTGTCGAAAGACACTCGAGGTGTATGCCAAAAGTTGGTGAAAAGAAAATAACGTCATCGAGGTTGCACAGGCAGACTGACCGCTTAAAACCGGGAAGGAGAGCTTCCATCATACGTTCAAATGTGGCCAATGCACTACATAACCCGAATACCGTCAATTTAAACTGATAAAGCCCACCAGGTGTAATAAAAGCGGTCTTTTCACGGTCCATGTCGTCAACTACAATTTGCCAGTACCCAGAGCGAAGGTCTATCGAAGAAAAATATTTGGCACCTAGTAAGCAATCGAGGGCGTCATCTATCCGCGGCAGGGGATACACGTCTTTTTTGTTACTTTGTTGAGATGGCCATAGTCGACGCAGAAGCGCCAGCTGTCATCTTTCTTTCGCATGAGCACGACCGGAGATACCCAAGGGCTGCTAGAAGGCTCAATGATATCTCTTGCATGCATCTTGTCGTCTTCCTTCTGTATGACTTGGCGCTCAGTAGGGGAGACGCGGTAGGGCCGTCGGTGTATCGGGCTAGCGTCGCCGGTGTGTATCGGATGTTTCACAACGGACGTTTGACCCAGTGGCCGGTCATCGAGATTAAAAATGTCCTGGTACGAGGCGATAAGGCATCAAAGTGCATCGGCATGGTGGGCCGGATGGTCAGGAGCGATCATTGTCGCGAAAGGTTCTAAATCTCGGGTTGCAGGACACAAACCAGCAGGTATAGACGACGCAGTATCACCAGATAAGGCAGAAATATGGTAGTCGGAAGCCGGGGCCAAGGTTGCAAGGGATATGCCCCGAGGTAGCACTTGAGGACAGAGGCAAAAATTAACTATAGGAAGACAGGTGGCATTGCATTTTATGCGGACAACCGTCTGGGGAAATGTGACGTCCTGCGATAAAAGGATGGTGCCTTTGGGCAACAGGACGTAAGTGCCTTCGGCTACAGGTGGATCGAGTGAAACGGCAATATAGGTCACGGCTCGGCGAGGTAGGCGAACGTAATTGGTGGAACATAGTCGACTGGGAGTAGGATCAGGAGGGTCAACGTCATACGGTAGGGCGAGTTGGACAACACCTGCAGAGCAGTCAATAATGGCCGAACGTGCCGACAAATAATCATGGCCTAAGATGATTTCGTGTGGGCACTGCTCCAAGGCATAAAACAATATAGACGTATGGTGTTCGGCTACAGTGACACGGGTGGCGCACATCCCAGTGACAGCTGGAGTTCCACCATCGGCTACGCGGACAACGGCGAGCTGGGCAGGAGTTATAACTTTCTTTAGGCGCGTGCGGAGGTTTGAGTTAATAACCGATATGTGTGCTCCTGTGTCAATAAGTGTTGTTACAGGTATACCGTCCACGTCCACGTTAATGAGGTTGTGATGGCCAGGCAGTTTAAGCAGAGGAATTTCGGGTCGGGTCGTCATGGCAGGCTCACCCCTCGGAACTGCGCCCGTTAGTTTTCCAAGGAGCGGCGGGAGTAAGAAGGCGGCGGAGAGCGACGAGACAGAGGCGAGCGGGAAAGACGTGGGCGTGGCGTAGGGGATTGGCTCGGTCGTGCGGGCAGAGATGTTGGCGCGTTGTCTTCTTCAATGTGTGTCGGCGGGCGGGGACTGCCAGGTGGGCGCCGGGTATTTCAATAGCTCGGCCAAGGCTGCGAGTTCCAAGAACTGCGACAGTGGCGAGAAATATGTCTGACGCGTCTACAGCAGAAAGAGATAGGCTTGTCATTAGAGGTGCGCCATTCCTCCGGGTTTCGATAAGAAGGACGAGCGTACGAACTTCGTGGTTGAGCGGGTACGCCGGTTGAACGGCAGTCGGGCCTGTGGACTGGGCGAAGTGAGTGGAGTCCGACATTGGCCAACTATTGCCGTACAACGGTCTGAATAAGAGATTTTGTTGCTTCGGAATCATCTGGGGCGCGAATCTAGGAAGGAACTTATAGATGCAGCTTCAATCTCCCGGCGGACGATGCGCACAATACTGCCGGATGCAGCCGGCGCGGGTGGGAGACGGAGGTCCTCGCAAGTAGATGTTGCAGCCGTATTAGGAAGGCGAGAAAACTTATGACCAATGCTACGGCTTTTGGCTTCTTCGAAGAGGCGGCATTCAGCAATGATGTCCAGCAATGTCGAAGAATTCTTGAAAACAAGCAGACTGAATGCGTCATCCGCGATGCCTTTGAGGATGTGTCCGTCCTTTCCCCGCTTCCGGCATCTTCTCGTCAACCTTGCGACAAAGCGCAAGCACGTCCTCAATATAAGTCACATAGGACTCTGTGGAAGTCTGAACTCAGCAAACAAGGCGTTCATGCGCGGCACGCCGGTGGCCAACAAGCTTGCCAAACAAATCAGTGAGTTTTTGTTTGCACAAGTCCCAGCTGGTGAGCTCCTCTTGGTGGGTCTCAAATCAGATGTGCCGTTCTCGATAGGTAAAACAGCCGGTTAGCGAGCATGACGGTCTGGTCCCAGTGATTGCTCGCACTCACCCGTTTGTAGAGCTGAAGCCAATCTTCGACGTCGGTCTTATCCGTTCCGGAACAGGTGCCAGGGTCACGCGGTTGTGCCAGGATGACGGTGGGCGCGGGTGGTGACGAGCCCGAAGCATTCTCGCCTTGAGCCGGCAGGGCCGATGCAGCCAAGGAGCGCCCGCTGCGTAAATCCGTTGGGCGTCTGGGATACCCCGCACCTTTCCCCCGAAATGTGACGGGGAAAGGGTGCTTTAAATTATATTTACAGAATATTTACAACTGGCATACAAGGCAGACAAGATGCAAAACCTGTCCGTGCGACATCAGAGAGCGTCGTCGTCTTCTGTGTTGTCCTTAGTGTTGTCTCGAGCATTGCTTGGTAACAATATGTTGAAATGTTCGTTTTAAGAATGCAATGGCAGCTGCCATCACCCACTTATCACCGATCCTACTTGCCAATTCAACCTCTATGACTTTACAAGTTAGCAAATTACTATGTTTTGCGATAGCTTTGCATGGAATAAAACGTGGTGCACAATCGCAGTCACTACTGGCAATGCAAAGACCACGCTGTACAGCATTGTGAATGCGATTTGATGCTCGCGCAAATGGTCGTTGAGGTATCTGACAGTCCCCTGGCCCACATTTTTTTTCCATAGAGTGCAGAAGAATCTCGCGGTTCTTGATTCGGGTTCTAACCTATGCTTTTTCGACTCCCTAAAAAAAGGCTTTACCTTATACGTTCAGTAGCGCAGTTTTTAATCACAATTAGGCCGGTGGAGGATAGCTGCTTTCACTGAAACTCTTCTGTCCGCTGTGTCCGAATGGTACGTGAAGCTGGTTCAACAGGGAGGTTATTTTTATAAAAGGTGAACCCGCTTATACAATTGTAGCCTCGGAAGGCTATCTGTCGTTTCGTGCAAATTTAGAGATGAACTAAACTTTAAGTAAAACGTGATTAAGCTTAAAATAAGTATTACGGAAAGTAACTGCAATTTAGTGACACAGACTTCTCATTGTGGCGCGCGGCTCCTGGCTGGTAATATCAATAATCACTGACGTAAAATCGCATAGACATAATGACAGAAACCCTTAAGTTTTTTTTGTAAATTAAGGGATAAACACATAAAATGGCGGTTATCTACACGTTAATATAGGCCTTTTTCAAGCTCGCACTATAACCATGAAGACGGTACGCCACAAATGGCAGTTTATGTGATAATGCCATGGCGTCTTTCTCCAATAATTCAAAGAAGCTGTTTGTAGTGACGCGTAACCATTGTTCTAAAATGGGCAGAGAGTTAGGAAGTTACACACGTTAAGCCGCTATTCAGTAATCCCCTGGGTTTTCTAGGTTGACCAAGTCAGGGTTAACCTAAGATGTGCTACCTGTCAGTTGGAAGTTCGAACCTTCTTGTTTGACAGGCCAGATTCCTAAAGTTACATTCCTTAAAGGGATATACAAATGAGCCGCTAACGATCATCTGCATGCACAAACACGTCCTGAGCTCACTGTTGACGTTTCCAGAATGAAAGCGCCGCGTCGAGCTTCATTTTTACGGGTACATAGTTCCGAAGTAGGAATCTCCGGCGCGGTGCACTGTCTAGCAAAGGATTATTCTCCTAATGGGCTTAGACCCAGTTATACAGATAAGCCACATTTCTTAGGTTGAAGTTGGCTCGTGAATATTCATTGCGCGAGTTGGCACTCACGATCACCGTCGAGCTCCCCCATGTCGTTCCGTAAAGGGGGGGGGGGGGTTCAAAACATTTTTATCCCTCAGTCTCTCTCTTTCTCATAAATGCACACTTGATAAGTCACGCGCCTTGCTGCCAAGCCAACAAATAGGAGCAATGCATTCTGTGTTCTGTTTGAGAGTATATTATCTTAGTGTAAACCATGTGATTCCTACTATAGAGCTGAAACCTGAAGCGAATACTTCTGCACACAGTGTGCACTTTGCATAATGTTTTCTCAAACCGGCCTAATTATACCTCAGAATGGTCCAACTGAAAGGCGCGCCAGCATCGCTTGGCATGTAATTCTGTTCCAAACATAACCAAATAGCTTAATCTTCACCGATGGTGCTCCTTATTTTTTTAAACACTCTCGCTTCATGCAATGACATCTGTAATCAATGCAAGGCATTGTTCACGCATAAAAATTGTTTAATGTACAAAAGCTTGTAGGAATAGTGAAAGTTTAGCTAGTCGGTATGAATTTATTTCGGCTTAACAGCGCAAGGAAACAGGTACAAGTGGGCAGCTTGCACTATACTCGTGGACAACTTTCTGTGGCAATGAAGGGAAAGCTACGGGCGCGTGGATTCTGCACATGTGTTAGCGCGCCTAGTAGTCTGGCAGCGTTTGACAGTGCTTTTGGTTGCTCGGAACGGACGCTGAATCGGCGCAGCTTTCACGTGCGACGGTTTCGCGTTTGCCCAGACGCGGAAGGGAAAAGTCGCAAAATAAGTAAACTTGTACGCTAAGTGGTGTGTTCTGTCTTATGTAACTGTTGCTAATAAGCTGTTTATGTTTTCTCTTCCCCAGCCTAAACCAACGTGGATGAAAACGCGAGACTCTTTTCAGAAGCGCTCTCACTTGTGCGCACATTGCCTCCGTTAGCTTTCCCTTCATTGCCACAGAAAGTTGTCCGCGAGTATAGTGGTGCAAGGCTGGAGTAAACAGCCGAGCTGGTGATCGATTTAGCTTTTCTTCGAGGTTTTACTAGGCTAGGCTAACTTTTGCAAGGAAATGCTAAGTGCTGCTAGGCACGGTATTCCGAATCGGCTCGCCACCGACGCGCAGATTCTCGCTTGCCCACACGACGCGCTTCCGAATGAGCGGCTTCTTCGGTTGTCCGGACATTCTTTGGTCGCCCCATGTCAAGAGTACTTGTACTCGCCACAGAGTCAACGAGACTGCTGCCGCCGTCGCGGCGGCTCCGATCTTTATCTACCCGGTGACGTCATGGCCAAGCTGCGCCTCCACACTTTCCGGGGCGTAGCTGGTCGAAACCTGCCGATCCGAGGCCAGAGGCACCTGCTGCAGTCATGGACACCGCGTGCTGCAGGTGGCGGACGCGTTGCGCAATACTGACCCCGACAAAGCCCACCAATCGTCCGCCGAAGCCTCGGAGTACGAGGACATCGAACTTCACGAATCGCAAGGACTTCTTCCGACCGCTGAGGAGAACGAAGAAGACAATGAGCCTTGGATCAATGTTACCAGTCGTGCCCGTCGTCGTCGGCTGCAGACACGCTTGACCACGCTCAACGATCCCGAACTCCACCGAAGCCCGTTCTCCGCCAAAGCTGACCGGCGATGCGCAAGCCCCGATAACCACCCCAACCTTCCGACGATTACAAGTTGGCGGTTCGTCCACGGAACGGCCTGCAGCTCAACAAGGTGAGCCCAGGAAAGCGAGTAGACGCCATCACAAATGAGGCAAAGCTACAAATCGGCTCCACCGGATTCAAAATACGCATTGACGAAGACCAAAACATCCTTCTTCTGAGCACTGCTTCAGAAGCAACGGCCTCAGCACTAAGCAAGATGCAGAAAATTTCAATTGGTGCAACAATATATCATATTGCATCATACGGAATATCGCCCGAGAACTCGTGCAAAAGGGTGATATACAACATCGATCCCGGCACCACGCCCGAAATGCTACTTAAACGCATTGAACCTCCCGGATACGAGGCGCTAACATGTAGAAGACTGGGAAACACAACAACCATGGTGATCACATTCCTTGGAAAAAGAGTACCATATTACATCGAATTTTCCGGCCTTCTTCTGCGGTGCTACCTCTACAAGAGGACCGTGCCACATTGCCGAACCTGCAACGAGACAGGCAACAGAGAGAACGCAACACTCAAAGCAGAAATCACTAACGTTCTCGCAGAGTTCGTAGCACATAAAGATGAATTGTTAGAAATAAATTGCACTACCCCTACACAAAACACTTCAACCCGACCCCCGGAGAAGCGCAAACGGGAAGAGCAACCAGCGCAAACAGTCACTTCAAGTCCGACACTGCACCAAGCAATCACGCAGCCCACTACACCGCAGGGAGTCATACCCGTCCAATATGCCACTCCCCAGAAGGTAGAGGAGATAGTAGCAAAGGCCATTCATAGCCTTCATATATCCCTACAAGCTACTATGCAGTAGCAACTCACAGCTATGCAAAAGTCAGTGGAACAACAACAACAATTCGCAACTCAACAACAACACTCTAACACTCAGATGGCGGAACGCATCATGAGACTAGAGGAACGCATACTAGCACTGCAAGCTCGTCAAAGCCGACGCCCCCCAAAAAAACAGCTCATCAGACACTACCAGATTTGCCATATTCTCTAGGCTCACCAGAACCCCACCTGGTGCACGCATCACCACCCCTTTAACCAATATGGTTCCTCCTCAACATACATGCAGTAAGCGCGGGCGCTCGCCAGGCGAAACAACGGTGTGGCAGTGGAATTGCCGGGGCTACAAGAACAAGTATGGATATCTGATACAATACATCGCCACATCAACAAGACCACCTGAAATCATCCCACTGCAAGACACAAACACACATGTCCGCCTACCCGGATACGTCACGTATGGCACCGACACGAATGACAGCCTTCACACTAGTGCCTATCCTGGCTTTGTATTCTAAGCCATGGAGAGTGGTGGCTAGCAGCGCGTGGTCGCTGCCTAGGTACTCCTCCAGATTGGTCCAGCAAGCTTAGGGGATATTTCTGGTGAGGGTATGGCACCGATACGAATGACAGCCTTCAGCTAGTGGCCGTTAAACACCATCTCCAGCATTCCGAACCGCTTGCCATTCTGCTCGAAATTATCCCGCAGGCAAAAAAGAAGGGTCCCATGTTCGTTTTAAACTCCTACTGTCGGCCTAAAAGCGCGCCATCGGTCCTCAAACAGGTTTTGGAGCTAGCCACACACGCAGCAGGTAACCATCCGCATCTAATAGTGGACGACTTCAATGCTGCCCACCCCTCTGGGGTTATACCTACACTAACCCCAGGGGAAACCTGCTTCACAAATTGATTGTGGACATGGATCTCACACTCGTACCATCCAAGGAATACCACGAGGCTCGGCACAAGTGTTACAAGAGACACGAACCCCGACTTAACCCTCACCAGAAATATCCCCTAAGCTTGCTGGACCAATCTGGAGGAGTACCTAGGCAGCGACCACGCGCTGCTAGCCACCACTCTCCATGGCTTAGAATACAAATCCAGGATAGGCACTCCTCGCCTCACGGATTGGACAAAGCTGCGGGAGATAAGCGAACAAAGAGCTACAACCGAACAGAGCAAAGAGCTTCAGACAATTAAGGACTGGATCACTCAGCTTCACCAGGATGTGAAGGCGCATACCAAAATGCTTGAAACATCCACCACCACTCCGAGCATCGACGCTCGCTTGCTCCGCATGTGGGAAGCCCGGCGTAGCCTACTGAAGCGTTGGAAAAGGCAAAGATTGAATAGCAAGCTCAAGAGGCGAATCGCACTACTCACACAAGAGGCTGCGGAATACGCTAACACACAATGCCGCGAAAATTGGCTATCCGTCTGTGGTAGCTTGAGAGGAAGACTGTGTACTTCCAAGACGTGGAAGTTATTGAGGTATTTAATCAACCCAGCCAGCAGCAAAACGGAATCCTACCACAATATTGCCCGACTAATCCACCTATTTCCAGGAAACGAGGCGGACCTTCTTTTGACTCTCAAAGCCCAGTACTTCCCCACGCAGCCATCTGAGCCTCTGCCACCCTACACCGGCACCCCAAACGAGCTCCTAGATGAGGACATTCATCTACATGAAGTAAGAGCGGCGATAATGGGTTTGAGACGCCACACAGCCCCGAGAATGGTCCAAATCACCAATAAGGCACTTGTCAATCTTGACAACGCCTCGCTACTAGAGCTTACCGCTCACGTTAACAAAGTATGGAGGGAAGGAAACCTTCCCGAGGACTGGAAAATGGCCAAGGTTCGTCTGATACCGAAGCCAGGCAAGCCACCAGCCATCGATAACCTACGACTATCTCTCTCACTTCGTGTGTAGGAAAGGTCCTAGAGCCCATCGTTCTCAACCGGCTACAAGCATTCCTGGAGGACTCGGGGAAACTTCCAACAACGATGATAGGATTCCGTCCACACCTCTCAACTCAAGACATTCTACTTCAGCTGAAAGAGCAGTTGATTGTACCAGCGACACGCAACTCCCCCATGGCTATCCTCGCCTTAGATCTTAAAGGGGCGTTCGATAACGTCAAGCATACAGCAATCTTACAGAGGCTAAGCACTCTGGGCTGTGGGGCCAAAACGTATTCCTATATCAGAGATTTCCTCTCAGATTGAAACGCCATCCGAAAGGTCGGGGACCATGCCACAGACCCCTTTCTACTGGGCGGTCGCGGCACACCACAGGGCGCAGTGTTATCCCCTCTCCTTTTCAATATCGCCCTAATAGGCCTCCCGCCGCTCCTCGATAACATCCCGGGGATCCGGCATGGCCTATATGCCGACGACATTACCATCTGGTCGTCCACGGGGTCCATCGGGGCAATGGAGAGCCGCTTGCAGGAAGCGGCATACGTGAGCGACTCATGTGGACTCAGCTGCGCCCCCCAAAAGCCGGATCTACTGCTGGTCTCACCGCGAAAGAAGCACGCATTTGACTCGCCCACTATCAACATACAACTGAAGGGACACACCATCGTTCCGTCTCAGAGCGTAAAGATATTGCGAATAGCTTTCCAGTCGGACCGCACCAACACAATATTAATTAATAAGCTTAAGAATACAACAGCCGAAGTTACCCACATGATCCGGCGAATAAGAACCAAGACAAGAGACATGGGGGAGGTGGACACGCTTCGACTTGTCCAAGCCTTCGTCGTGTCTCGAATAACTTACGCTATTCCATACGCATTACTCAACGCGACGGAATTCATAAAAATCAACACAATAAGCTAAAAGGCATATAAGCAGGCAATGGGCCTGCCGATTAGTACGTCCACAGAACGCCTACTACGACTAACTAGGAGGGCACAACACGGCCGAGTAGCTGATTAAGGCACATTTATCCAGCCAGCGAACAAGGTTGGCGGTTGCGGAAGCGGGGAGGTCCATTCTCTTACGCCTGGGGCTCTCTGCCCCTCTCAGCCATCGGCCGCCTCAGACTGTGAGCTTACCCCATGCCATGCGGAGCAACATCACCGTACCTTCTCTACCTCGCAACATGCACCCAGTGCACCATGCACAGTGAAGGGAGGCCCGAGCCCGGGCCATACACAAGCAATACGGGACTTTACCCTCTACAGCCTACACTGATGCGGGGTCTTACCCCAGATGCGCAGCCACAACAGCCACCGTAATTGTCAAGAAAGAACATCGGAGCAGCATTTCGCTCACCCGATACAATCCCCTCCAAGCCGAGGAAGCGGCCATAGCCCTTGCGCTCTCCCAAACATAGGTTGAAGTCATAGTGGCCGACTCCCACCAGGCGTGCCGCAACTTCGCTAGTGGCAGAATTCCTGTCACTACGCTGAAGACCATCAGTCAAAAGCCGCCAACTAGACCAGTCATGATTATCTGGGCGCCAGATCATCACGGCATTCCTGGCAACGAGGTCGCCAACCACGTGGCTCGAGATTTGATCCACCGAGCCGAAGTCGAGGAATCTGAACCCGAGCGTATGCACCCTCTAGTCTCGTACCAAGAAATCACACAACACCAGAAGCTAAACCGCAGAACATATGTACCTCCACAAAAGTCGCTACCTAGAGATCAGGAGCGATTCCTCCGAGCTCTACAGGTTATTACACTTCCCCACCCAACCATAAATTACCTCATAGGCCCTACACAATTCTCTCCACAATGCCGCTTCTGCGCAGAGCCCGGGTGCCTCAGGCACATTGTAGGGGGTTAAAGAGAGGCACCACTCAATCATCCGAACCCTTACCACACCAACGAGCTTTGCATGGGAGACAGCTTTGGCCAGCTCCGACCTCGAAGATCAGCAACGGCTGACCGCGAAGGCCCAGGACGCGGCCCGAGCTCAGGCATTCCGGAATGAGGACGCCTCTCCAAACCTGTTTTTACATAATAAAGATCTTTATTCTCTCTCTCCTCACTACAGCGTTTTGACAGCGAGTTTCTGGGGTCATCGAGTCAGATGCGTTCATTTGGTTGTGCGCGGGTGACACCATGCTTGTTACTTTAGTTAGTATGCCTATGTTTATAAGTTTAAACTGCCGATAATATTACTATACTTACTTTGTATTACTATATTACTTCGTACCACTAATTTGCTGTCGCAATCGATCCTTCGTCTTTGGGGCTAAACATAGCTGCACTAAAGTAAACACAAAGTCCGGTCACGTAATTATACTAAAATCACGGCACATAAGATAGCATGGATTCGATTTAAAGGAAACTACATGAACCCAGGTACGAATTGACCATAGAGTGAGTTTATCACATGTAAACACTCTTTTCAATAGTTTCCGAGAATATTGCTCGCTTCTATAAATCTTTGGAGGGCCATTAACGCTCGTCTTTGCAACGAATATGTTGGCCAAGGACCTAATATCTTCCTGAGGCTGAAGGGCCTGCGGTATAATGTCTCTAAATAACGTGCTAAACGTTGTCTGTGTGTATCGTGTCGCGGACATTCTAACAGAAGATGCTGTACATCCTCATCCGCGTGGCCACAAGTACATTCCGGACTATCAGCTCTCGAAATTTTTTGGAGAAAATGTTTTGTGTACGCGGTACCGAGCCGCAGACGGTGAATGAGTGTTTCGAAGGCTCTGGTTGTATTTAATGTGGACGGGATTTTGAATTGAAGTGCACGGTCAATGTGAAATAAATCTGAAGATTTCGAGTTCTGATCAAACCATGTCGCTTTGCAACCACGGACTGAGATCTGTCTTAGTATGTGCTGCAATCCTCCTTGCGTTAGAGGGAGACCGTGTGTGTCGGTATTAATATGCGCTTGTCTAGCAGCCATGTCTGCTGCAACATTCCCTGGGATATTGCAGTGCCCTGGTATCCACTGGAACAGTATTGTGCGGGATTTTTCACTTGCCTTTGTGAGCTCCTTTAGTGTCTCATAAACTAACGCCATGTTTTGGGAATTGCTGATGCCACCATGAAGGGACGACAAAGCTGCTTGTGAGTCACAAAGGATGACCCATTGGTTCCCTTCTTGAGTTGAATTTATGTATCGTAACACAGACAATATAGCAAAAAGCTCTGCTGTAGTTGATGATGTCGTGTGAGAAAGTTTAAACGTCTGTATTCGGTTCCATTCTGGAATGACAAAGGCAGCTGTAGAAGAATTTGGTTGACCCGACTTTTTTTATGCACTCGTGCGATGTATGCTGTGTGCCGCATCGAGTTTCTGCCGTCACCGAGATTTTATATATATTTTTGAGGTTCGGAGAATGAACAAAACTCCCTCAGATTTATTAACAAAATATATTTATGCCTAGGGCTTACACGGACTCAGTCACAGAAAAAGACTCAGCCGGGCTAATTCAGACTCCTACTGAACAAAATTCTACTCACCTGGACTCACTAAATTCAGAATGACAAGTCGGTCTAAGTTAACATGAATCGACTGCTGAGTGAGCTTGCCGTCCTATGGTAGCCACACGGAGCTTAAGGAACACCGTAATTAAAGTATCGAGATGAAATTTTAGTGGCTCGTAATTTTTTAGCTGTTTCTCAAAATTACAGCAAACACGGCTATGTTTGCCATCGTGCCTTTCGCACCGCAGCTCTCTTTGCCGGCGGTATGAACCGCGACGTCCTTTCCAGCTTTAAAATTTCAAAAGGTTCCCAGCAAAGCAGGACACACGAAAACTTCGTGAACATAATAATACGCGGCTGCAAGAAGGTAAACACTTCATGCGCACGTGACACGGGATACATGCGAAGAGACGCAATGGAAACGAGTTGGATGTCCAAGAGCCTAAGGCAAACAAGAAGTGCAACAGTGCCGTGGTTCCTGCGGTTCAATGTTATCGGCCTCCAACATTCGCGCCTCGCTGCCGCTCGGGCAAACAAACAGCTCGCAGGCAGCCCACCTCTCTTGGCGACCCCCTATTCGGCGTTGTGGAATGAAGAGGTACTATCTCAACACCACCACAGAGAAGAAACTAAATTATCGTATTTTATTCAGTACAGAGACGTCTGCACCGCGAGAAACAATCACCGTGGCTGGGCTCCCCAGTCCAGAGAGTCCGCAAAGAAAAAGAAGAGAAAGAAAACACGTCATTTGTCGGGCGCTGCTCAAACAGACGAATCTAATTGCAAATGAATCTCTTTTCTTTCCAGGCCGCATAAAATACAGTGAACTGTACATAACACCCGCACTCATGTGCGTTCTGTTTATAAATATCAAATATGGGAACCATATGTTGTCAACATCTTAGTGAAGCAATCGTTTATTAATGTGTTTGGCTAATTCAATGCATGGCATGTTGCATTAAGTGTTCGAAAAAGAATAGTTTGCTGGCGGCAAAGATGCGATATTCTTTAACAGCTTTTTATGTTGTAACTTGTTTCTTTTTTCTTGTAATACACCCGCAAGGACAGAATTGGCTTTTGGGCTAGTTGGCTGGACGGCGGGCTGCTTTTATGCACAAAGAACAGACTACTGAACAGACAACAGTACAGCGCTCTTTCTTACCTTGTCTATTCCCTTGCCTGAGCGCTCTAGTACAGTGTTCCTGATAAACCACTGCGATTTTTGGTATGTTCTGCCCACAAATGAGTCATGTCTTCCTGAGAAGTATTCCACCGAGCAAAGACAAAAGGAGGCATACAGTCTATGCTTTTAAACCCGCTCTTTTCAAAGGTCGGGACCAAGACGAAATGTGAAATTAAATGTTTGTTTTTCTGTGCCTCTTGCAACTTTATATATATGTGTGTGTGTGTGTGTGTGTGTGTGTGTGTGTGCGTGTGTGTGTGCGTGTGTGCGTGTGTGTGTGTGTGTGTGTGTGCGTGCGTGTGTGTGTGTGTGTGTGTGTGTGTGTGTGTGTGCAAACATACATTAACGTCTGTCTTCAATTTGTTACACAAGTTTGCTTATCGTTGAGTATGTTACCTGTGATTTAAAGTACAAGTGATGCCGTGAATACATAATAAATGGGCATTGTAAATTTCTCATACATACTCATTATTTCCCACACATTATTACTAACGGCTCTCAGAATTAGCGCACGACATATCGAGTAAACGTGACGCCGAAAATGAACTATGTGGCCACGTGGCCGTTTCGTTCACCGTGCGCAACCGCAATTGTTCCACTATAACGGACACATTTCCCGACAAGGTCAACTTCACTGTTATTCACAAATGAAGCGCAAAGTAAGTAGACCGTTTTATTGAGGACAACTCCATTTTGCGCTCGCAACGCCCTCTATCGTCCAGCGTTATACTGATGTGTGGCATCACGTTGTTACGGGCACGGGGAACGTGCTGTTGGCGACGAGTGGCAAGTTATCGCGGTTTTCTTAGAGGTCTAAACTAGTACTTGCGATTAGGAGTCTTCTTAGCGTGTTGTTACTAAGCTTCTAGCTTCGATATAGCCACAATATCGAACGGTAACGGGCCTATTGGCGCTGCCACAGCTCTGTCCGCGATTGAAATGGGAGTCGAGTCAAGCCTGAACGTTGTCGATAAGTAACATACGTGCAACGTGTTAATATTGTATCTCTAGCCTTGAACTCCAATAAGGTAGCACTCAGGTGACAACAATCAGAGGTGTCTCCGTGTATCTTGCAGAATGCCGCACCAGCACACATCCTAATGTAGGTAATTAGCGAATCGCCGGGGAACCCGTTTTTAACAGCCGAACTGTTTAAGCCGACCGTCAGTCCATCTGTCGCGAGCAGAAAATGTGGGCCGATCCTGGCGGTCGGGCAGAAAGCGTCCAAGTGTAATGGCACATACTATGTGAACTAGCGCAGGTGTTGAAAGGGATACGGACACGAAATCTGAAAACTTTACGAAAATGCTGAAAATGAGTCCTGAGCGTGCGATTACACCGAAAAGAAGTAGTCACTTCGCTCATTTTTGAGCCGATGGCTTTATTTTTGGCGTTTTTGCGAACGCGGGCCTCGCCAACCGACCCGCGGGAGTTCGAAGGCGTGACGTCCCGACATCCTCGTCGGGTAGCCAGCCGGCCGGCCGCGGTCATTCGAAGCGCACCGACGCCGCCATCGCGAGCATGGATTCGAGTTCGGGTGCGTCTACCAGCGATGAGTACACGTCTGAAGACGAGGACCATTCCAACTCGGAAAAAAAATATTACCGCTTACGGTTACGAGCCTTCCGCGTCAAGCGACGAAGAAGAGCAGGCGGCCGTGGAAGTGCCGGTATGAGGGCAGCAAATACGTGCCGAAACTGGCGTGACGCGTGCTTTATTAATTTGAGGTGATGTTTTTTACTGTAAAGAGCAGCATAAATACTTCTAAAAGTCTTGCACTATGTTCATATCCTTGCACGTATTAAAATTTAGTCGTTTGCTCGTTCCGTGTGACAATCGATAGTACATGACTGATGCACATCCTGTTCCGGCTTCGCGCTATTGGCTAGTCGCTCATAGCACTTCCGGGCCACGAGCGACGAATTCTAGATTTCCAGAACCCAGCGATCTAGCGACAAGAACCAGCGCTCTGTTCGCGCGACGTTTCGTCGCTCGAAGCTGTCGCTCGTCGCGCACAAAATCGCTCTCATGCGGTTTGGGCAAAATGCAAGAATTATTGATCATTTCCTCGTGTAAATTTTCGGCAGTGGAATAATCATGTTGCTGCCGAAGATTTACATCAGCAGCGAAGTAGAATACACTTGGTTACTGCAATATTAGCTGTTTTTGTCTGTTTGAGCTCTGCGCCACCAGGTGGCAGCACCATGCAGGCCGCTCACGTTTACGATTCCGCCCGAACGCCACAACGCCCGCGTTTACGCGATTACCGGAAAAGCTAAAGCTCTCTAATAGGCAGGTATCCAAAGTTTACGCACCTTCTCGTCTCTGGGAAATGTGTGCGACGGCGTGTCACGACCGATGATGCTGTTATAACAGCAATCAATGCCTGGGTATTTTCTTTCGCCGCGACGATCGCGTCAATACCGAGCGACGACCGCGAGCAACCTCGTGTAAGACGCACCACCTGCGTGGAGCGCCGACGGGGATAGTGTTTCGGCGGACCACGTGCGAAGATCGCCGAAAGGGGTTAAACAAACGCTGCAAGGGACCGACACTCCTGGAAACACTGCCACAGCTGTGGCTCACCTTGGCCGCGGGTGGGTGTTATGATGTCAAATTTCAGCTTCTGCCGGCGGCCGCTCGGAGGCAAGGTGCAACATAAAATCGCAAAAAGATATTTCTCGTTCTTTTTTTAAAAGCAGCGTGTTGTATTCGTCATTTTCAACAGTTCAACTTTTGTTCCGACGCAAAAAACCACCCGCCAACTTATGTGTCCGTATCTCTTTAAGCCTGGCCTAAATACGTGCCCAATACCTTGCAATAGCCAACCTATAGCCAATCAATAGCTAATCGATAATCGATCAATAATCAATAAATTCTGGAAAATGCTTGGGATGACTTGGTAGTGCTCAGCCAGGCCGAAATACGTGTCCAATACTTTGCGATAGCCAATCAATAGCCAATCCATAGCTAATCGACAATCAATCAATAATCCATAAATTCCGAAAAAAATGCTGGGGATCGCTTGGTAGTGCTTAGCCTAGCCCAAATACGTGGCCAATACCTTGCGATAGCCAATCGATAGCCAATCAAAATCTAATCAATAATCAATCATAATCATCATCATAATCATCATCATCATCTGCCTATATTTTATGTCCACTGCAGGACGAAGGCCTCTCCCTGCGATTTCCAATTACCCCTGTCTTGCGCTAGCGTATTCCAACTTGCGCCTGCAAATTTGCTAACTTCATCATCCCATCTGGTTTTCTGCCGACCTCGACTGCGCTTCCCTTCTCTTGGTATCCATTCTGTAACCCTAATGGTCCACCGGTTATCCATCCTACGCATTACATGGCCTGCCCAGCTCCATTTCTTCCGCTTACTGTCAACTAGAATATCGGCTATCCCCGTTTGTTCTCTGATCCACACCGCTCTCTTCCTGTCTCTTAACGTTAGTCCTAAGATTTTTCGTTCCATCGCTCTTTGTGCGGTCCTTAACTTGTTCTCGAGCTTCTTTGTTAACTTCCAAGTTTCTGCCCCATATGTTAGCACCGGTAGAATGCAATGATTGTACACTTTTCTCTTCAACGACAGTGGTAAGCTCCCAGTCAGGATTTGGTAATGCCTGCCGTATGCACTGCAACCCAATTTTATTCTTCTGTAAATTTCTTTCTCGTGATCGGGGTCCCCTGTGAGTAATTGACCTAGATAAACGTACTCCTTTACAGACTCTAGAGGCTGACTGGCGAACCTGAATTCTTGTTCCCTTGTCAGACTATTGAACATTATCTTTGTCTTCTGCATATTCATCTTCAACCCAATTCTTACACTTTCTAGATTAAGGTCCTCAATCATTTGTTGTAATTCGTCTCCATTGTTGCTGAATAGGACAAGGTCATCTGCAAACCGAAGGTTGCTGAGATATTCGCTGTTGATCCTCACTCCTAAGCCCTCCCAGTCTAAGAGCTTGAATACTTCTTCTAAGCTTGCAGTGAATAGCGTTGGAGAGATTGTGTCTCCTTGCCTGACCCCTTTCTTGATAGGTAACTTTCCACTTTTCTTGTGGAGAACCAAGGTAGCTGTGGAATCCTTGTAGATGTTTGCTAAGATATTCACGTATGCCTCCTGTACTCCTTGATTACGCAATGCCTCTATGACTGATGGTATCTCAACTGAATCAAATGCCTTTTCATAATCTATGAAAGCCATGTAGAGAGTTTGATTGTACTCCGCAGATTTCTCGATTACCTGATTTATGACATGGATATGATCCATCGTAGAATATCCCTTCCTGAAGCCAGCCTGTTCTCTTGGTTGGCTGAAGTCAAGTGTTGCCCTGATTCTATTGGAAATTATCTTGGCGAATATTTTATACAAAACTCAAAGCAAGCTAATGGGTCTATAATTCTTCAATTTTTAACGTCTCCCTTCTTATGGATTAGTATAATGTTGGCGTTCTTCCTGCTATCTTGTACACATGAAGTTGTGAGGCATTGCGTGTTAAAGGCCGCAAGCTTTTCAAGAATGATATCTCCTCCATCTTTCATTAAATCTACTGTTATTCCATCTTCTCCAGTAGCTTTTCCCCTGGTCATGTCTTTCAAGGCCCTTCTAACTTCAGCGCCAGTTATAGAAGGAGCCTCTGTATCCGGTTCATCATACTATTTTGAATGAAAGTTGCTTGGCTGTTTTGGGCACCGTACAGGTCAGTATAGAATTCTTCCGCTGCTTTTACTGTGTCATCGAAATTGCTGATGATATTACCATGCTTATCTTTCAGTGCATACATCTTGCCTTGTCCTATGCCAAGCTTTCTTCTTACTGATTTAATGCTGCGTTCATATATTACGGCTTCCTTAATCTTTCCCACGTTATAATTTCGAATATCCCTTATTTTTTCTTGTTGATTAGTTTTGACAGTTCAGCGAATTCTATCTGATCTCTTGAGTTGGACATTTTCATCTTCTGTCGTTTCTATATTAGGTCCTTTGTTTCTTGGGAGAGCTTACCTACTGGTTGCCTTGGTGCCCTACCTCCCACTTCAATTGCTGCTTCTGAGATCAACGTAGTTACGGTTTCATTCATTACCTCTATGTTGTCTCAATCAATAATCAATCAATAATCAATAAATTACGCAAAAGCATAACCCGTAAGGCTAGGACAAGCTAGGGGCCGATCAGCTCCCGGAAAAAATGCTAGGGATCGCTTGGTAGTGCTTAGCCTAGCCCAAATACGTGGCCAATACCTTGCGATAGCTAATCGATAGCCAATCAAAATCTAATCAATAATCAAGGATTAATCAATACATTGCGGAAAAGCATAACCCGTAAGGCTAGGACCAGCTAGGTGCCGATCAGTTCCGCTGTTTCTTTAGCCTTGCGCCACTACACACTAAACACAAATAATCCCAGATGGGAGTAAATGCCTCGTCGCCTAGCGCATTCCCGAATGAGAGTTTAATATACTCCATTCATATGGAGTTTTAGTAAACTCCATCTCTCACAAGAGTTTTTATGGTGTCCAAATAAGAGTGAATTTACTTCATTTGTCTCGGGAGTTTTTACGGTGTTCCAATTGGAGTGAATATTACTTCATTTACGGAAGGGGTTTTTAGGTATCCTAATTGGAGTGAATATTACTTCATTTCTTGAGGGAGTCTTTAAGTGTTTAAATTGGAGTGAAATTACTTCATTTCTGGAAAGTGTTCTTGAGGTGTTGCAAATGGAGTAAATACCAATCCATTTCTGAAGACAGTTTCTTGAGATCCTTCAACATTATTTATACTTTTTTTTCCTGCAATGAATTGAAGCAGCAGCTTTCGTGCCGTGGCTTTATGACACTTATTAATGACTGATGAAGTAGTGCAGATGCTATGTTTTGTGTCGGTAACAACCTTTACCGTAGCTTATTTTGTTTTCCACCTTCCTAGTTAGATTTTGAATGTATTTATAAAACTTCACTGGAGACTAATATAAAAATGAATTATAGCAAGAGCATTTATCTACCCATCTAACTTCCCTTTCTCGGCTAGTCAACTCTGTTCAATAACGTAAATCGAAACGCGAATTCAGCACAAATAAAATGACCGCATTTGCGCTTTCACGTACGCGAGAGTATGTGACATTCACAAGGTTCAAGTTGGCACGGCGATTTTTCTTTATACCACTAGATCATTATACTTGACAGGATTATATTCTCGCCTATGTATTTCTTGTTAGCATTTCAACGCACGTTATGATTAAATGAAGAAAATAAAATGCGGTTTTCCGGATAGCGGTATAATGTATATTTTATTATCTGTAGGCATTACAACATCACACGGGAGACAAAACATAGAGGGAAACACAGAATTTTAAGAAAAGTACGCGTAATAAGAGCATGTTGCTTGAAATGATAGATATCAATTAACAATAATATAAGGCATATACCATACATCAGCAAGGCCAAGAGTCCAACATAACGCACATTCAATAAACAAACGCGCACGACAACAACACACTGCTGATGTACTGATAAAAGGAAGCACGGACAACATTGAATGACAGAACGATGCGCAGCCAACTGTAACAACAACTTAATTACTCGAGTGAACCATACAGACTATCGCTCTCCTTAACTTGGGGGGAACCACATTTAAAACAAGACATGTAATCCACTTACAAAAAAAAAAAAAAAGAAAAACAGCTTAACATGGCAGCCGACCTACACACTTTTGCAAACGGTTTTTACTCAATATGTGACATTGTGAGAAGTCCGTAGATAATCCCGTATTTCAAAATTGGATGGAGCTAGATTCTTCCTAAATTATTGAGGACAGATGTCAACAAGTGAACACGCCCAAACGACACATACAGAAAATTTGACTGCTGCCAAACCGACGTGCAAGTTTATGATCGCGCCCATTGACCATACCACTTTTAGGGTGCCTGAATGGCATCCTCCTCGCCGGGAGAGGGAGTACACGCAGGCACGCTAGCGACAACGGACACGCCGCATTACGGTGGGGTCAGTGTCCACAAAACCTGTCAAACGCCTGTCGGAGTGACGAGAGACGGCGATTGTTCTCGCCTCCCCAACTTTCTTGCAGTCCCCATGCTTCGCGTCGCCTTGGAATTAGTGGCGTGTCTGTGCCTGCCTGAGCGCTGACCGATGTCAAAACCCGGGAATATAGTTTTGCTGCAAGCGGTGCTGCAGCAAAACTATATGCACACGGACACACATGAAAGCTTTCATGCGTAAAATTTCACGAAAAAGCAGTGACGTACACACACAGTAAAAACGCACGTGCGCACACACGCGCACATACACTCAAGCAAAGTGCACACGCGCCCTTTCCTCCCGCACTCACACCCAAGCACAGACACGCTATTTTTTCGGCATAATATCGGCCCGCCCACTTTGTATAATAATAATAATATCGTCATAATAACGGACCGCACTAATGGCATTCTCAGCTTAAAGCGAGTTGCTAAAGAAAGCGTTAGCGCCACATTAAAGGCACCTCCTTCGATACGTGTAACACGTAACGCGACGGCCGAAACGTTCAGGCTCAGCTGCTTCATACAGCATCGCCTGCCATTCTCGAACAATATTATTCTGGCACGCCAAGGCGTCCACTAGAGCACAAGTAAACGCCGCAACTCCGAATGCAAGTACCACTAGCTATCTGCAACGCTCACGAAAAATCGTTTCACCACGTTCACCACGTTTCACCTGAGGTGACTGATGCGAGGTTGGCTCCGCTGGACGAGGCTAGTCGGGCGTGCGTGAATGACATGGCGGCTGCCCGGCCTAGGGCAGGTGTCAATGGATGTTAGGCCTAAAATCACGTCTTCATGCCGTCGTCGACGAGGCGGTCGGAATCTCCGTCGTGTGCGGCGTGCTGAGGAAGATATCGAGATGTCGTTGCTGCCACGGTGACGGCAAAGGCTTGTAGAAACGGCCGCTGATTATCCAAAGTAGTATCCATGAGTTGAAGTGCACGAAAGAAGAAAAAATTGCAGAGCCGTATAAGACACGACTGTGCCTAGTATGGGACTGCCGCTCTAGCCTCGATTTTACTCCATTTACATATGAGATTTCTCGTGAGGAAGAAAACTCCATTTTAAGACTGATTTTAATACATTTATGAGTGTTGGGATTGAATTCACGTTTTTATATCGAATACGTTCCCGCTGATGAAATAAGATTTGGCGCCGAGTAGTTTAAAAACGTTGCGCGTCGTATCTCTTACCTATGCGGCCTGTAAGTTGTGTTTACAGTGCACGGAGGAAATACATTTTCACTCCATTTCACGGCACGAGGTTTTCGCACTGATAAACACCATTTTGTAAATGGAGTGATATCAGGTCATTCCGTTTTTTTCCTCCATCATTTCGGGAAGGAGGTAAAATCATGGTTTTATGCTCTTTTACTCCATGGTGATGGAGTAAATGTATTGGGCGATGGAGTTTTAAAAGGTATTAAACCATAGAAACCCCCATTCAGGCTTATTTGTGTTTACAGTGTAGTGCAAGCTACGCTAATTTGTTCTAGCTTTCGTGCTCTTAGAATTTTCGTGGTAAGATTTGCTAAGCATAGTTTACCTCGCATCCGGGCATTAAGCTAAACAAAATAAAGAACTGCAATGTAACTCGACCGGAAGGGCCTTTAACATGTCAAAACGACCTGATGACGGTGGCCGTGAATTGGCCACGATAAACCAGACGCACGCGACGCGTTGAAATAATATGCGCACTCTTCGGTCTTGAGTTGTGCCTGATCATGGGCGCCTCACCGACTCGAGAGAGCTGAAAAGCGAAGAACTGCTCTTTGCAACCGCAACTTTTTTTTTCTGAAGTAATATAGCGCGATGCACCGGCGTCGACCAGACTGTTTGCCGGTAAGATTGGGAAGCACGGGAAGGCGCATGTGAAATAGGAGCGGCTTGCACTCGGCATGGTTTTGGTTAGAGAACGAAAAAAAAAGCACGCATACCTTCATTTTGTTCGTCGGTACCTACTGTTTTCATCATACGTCCCTGGTGAACTTCTACCAGAACGTTGGTTGCCAAGCATGATAATCTCAGAACCGACTTCAATAGAATAACTTTAATATGCGTGAACGGACACAAAGTAGACTTCTTTCATTCACTTTAGTTTACCGACTAAAAGAAGCACTCTTCCTTTCTATCGTAGTTTCATCATGGATGCCGAGTTCATCGCCATGCACTGACCAGAAACAAAATCTTCTGAACATACACATACACGCGTTCAACCTGATGGCGTCAAGGGCTCTCAGGCTGTTTATGCTGGCAATCTAAAGCGGTTGCTTGCCTGCAACCGAAGCGGCCGAGTCAACGAAGTCACCGCGGCTGAAGATACTCTTCAGATTCACTTCGGAAAGCTATTTTTGCAGCCGAATAGAGCACAGTGGTAGGCCGTTGACCTTGAGTCAGTTGACATCACACGAATCACAGGCAGAACACGTTAGAATCGTACTAATTCGCAATGACGCCGCTACCGTTCCAAGCTGCCACTGGGAGACATTGCGAGCCGCACATACCAGCGCAAGGAGAACGGCGTGGCGCGCTGGTTCGAGGCTACGTTCCTCCTCGCCGAAAAACCGTCTTTAAGCAACGTGTATAAAAATCAATACAAACCTATTCGTGGTGGATAACGCAGGCATAATTGGAGCTCTATAGAAATGGATCCCTTGAGCCGTGATAGGCCGCGGACAAATCCGGTGTTTCCCCTTGCAAGACCTAAATAATATTCGCCGATGAATTCTCAGAGCTGACTATACGATGAGGATCACTTTCACATTGACGCGACAAAGCCCCTTTAGATCCACGTCCTGGGTGTGTCCAGGACCGTGTGGCTATCACGGTGTTTCCCAAAATGGCACGAACGTGGGTTCCTTACCGCATTACCATGGATATATTTATGCTATAAACGCAAGCTTCTTAACTCTTGCTTACTTGTTCCCTTTTCATGGACGAGACACAACATGTTTATTGTTTCCATTCCTGCATACTCTGTAAAGCACCGAAATGACAAAGTTTTGAGAGAAAAAAAAAAGAAACAGAAATGAGAACGCTGCAGTGTTGCATCGTTTGTTTGTAAGCCTTTTGTTTTTCTCTTTTAAGTTTGTAAATCCGTTTTCCACGCTATTTTATTGCGATTGAGCCAACCTCACTTCAGACACCCCATTTATATACAGAACAGTGGTTTCTGCTGAAAGCCGAATAACGCGATACTATTTAGCGCAGTATTTCAGTAATTGTACATTGAAACTTCAGAATTCCCTAACTGCCGCGGTAGCCCGGGGGCTATGTCGTATCCTTCCTGCGCTTGGGGTCGCCGGTTTGATTCTGGGCTACGCGGCCGCATTTCGTTGTGGTCGATACGCAAACAAGCTTGTGCACTTGCATTAGGTGCACGTTGAAGTGCTCAAAACTATTCACGAGTCGCCGGCTACGCCGTCCCCCATAATCAGACCATAGTTTTTGCAAGTAGTATGCACGGAATATTCTATAAACATTGCGGAGGTAAACATACCGCTCCTTTTTTTACAGGGAAGCTGTATGTGGCTGCCCCGGCAAATTTTCTGCGTCCAACGACACCATCGCGTCGACAAAGAAAGCTTTTCGTCTCCAGAGCTAGTGTAATTTTGAGCTACGGCGTAACAAAATTATGTTTTCTCGTACGTTCAAATTACAATGTGATGCTATCGTGTCTGCAGGTTGTGTGTAAGTCGTAGTTACAAATGTTCTGGCTCACTTTACTTTGAGAAACTGAATTAGTTCAATAATGCACTTGCGCCAGACGGAGAGTCTACTAGAATGAGAATATATGCTGCACTCCGGCACACGCGCACGCTTGACGAACGTGTGCACACGATGTATCTGTCCTCGTGAGTGTGTCCTCAAAATGTTGCAGTGGCTTAGCTCGGCTATGCCAGGATATACGTAGCATTAGCAAAGGTTCAGCTGATTATTCTTAGCTCTGTCGGTAGCATCGGTCGTGCAGAGTGTGCTGTGACCGTAATCGACATCAGGCCAAAACTGTTAAAAAAATGTTGCAGTGGCTTAGCTCGGCTATGCCAGGATATACGTAGCATTAGCAAAGGTTCAGCTGATTATTCTTAGCTTTCCTGGTTGTCTAGATTGTCAAGGATTAGCTTGATTGTCATGCTTACTGCTGCTCCAATGACACACACAAACGCCAGTCAGAAGCGCAGTGGCTCCAGCGCAGTGTCAGACGGCGACTGCACAGCGAGCGCGCGCCGGCGCCAGTGCGTCTAGCATGGCTACGACGTCACTCCTCTGGAATGCGCAGACCGGCGGCGGTGAGTCACGCGCGGCGGCGGCGGAGTGCGCGAGAGGTGCCGGCTCCGGTGGCTCCGGTGCGCAAGCCGTGTGACATCACTGATCCTTGCGCATGCGCAGCACGGCTCTTGATGTGCCGCGCGAAACGGGCTTGGCTAGGCCAGTGTAGCTAACGCTACAAAACAGGGAAGTTCACTTCGTGTACGCGGGATACGCGCAAGCGTATGGACGCCGCGAACGTGCACTGCGGCGCCGAAGCACCAACGGAAAGGGCGCGAGCGAGGTCGTGGACGCTACACTGATATCGACGGTGCGACATCTGGTGGTGGTGGCGGTTTTCTAACGTCGGCAACAGCTTCGCTGTACACCTGTTCTCACAGGGTGGAATGAAGGCGTTTTTTTTACCTTTTGTGTACGAAAGCTGTTGCAGTGCGGCTCCCACGTTGTCTGAAAAATCCCGCATGAGATCTTACGAGGAATCAGATCAGGTTACTGTCCATTTTAATGGAGTCCTCAATAAAAACAACTGTTAATCGTACATTTTGTTGTTTTGTGAAGCCGTGTATCTTGTTGCAGAAACCATCTGAATCAATATTATATAAATTTACTTCACATAATCAATTAAAGTTACTCTCCTACCTTTCTGACTTATGCTAACATAGTCGTGGAAGGCGCTACACCCTTGGCGCTTGAATTAGATGACAGGATTGAAAAACTGCTTGCCAGATGTCATGTTCGGGCATTTATTCGAGCTATCAATGAGGAGGGACCATCTTTCATGACCAGCCCGAGAATCCGTTATAAGTTCGGAATAAAGTTCGCCCGAAACAAAAGCCATCCATTAACTTCAGAGAAGGATTCATTTCTCGAATAAGACGCACTGAGGACGATGTAACATTGACGTGGTCAGAACTGCAATCATCCGCAAAACATGCAAGAGAAGGCGAGCAAAGTGTTCGTAAAACGCTTCGAGAAACCGCAACGCCTTTCCTGAGAAGGTTCGGTAACTTTTATGGCCTTCGCACACAGTGTCCATGCCACAATTGTCTTCGCCTAGTGCCTGCCCTTAAAGGGCCCCTAAACCACCTCAGATATTTTTCGAACATTTCAAGTAAACACGCGCAACGAGTTCAGAATGCAATCACGATCAACGATACCAAACGCTGCAGCGCTACGCGCCGCGGGCGCGCCACAAAACCAAAAAAACGATGCCGTCCTCCTCCCCTCGCCTTTCCGGAACCCCAGCGGTCGTCACGACGTCAGCAGGGGGAATCTGGTGATGGCAACGGTGGAAACGATGTCCATTGGTCGAACAAGAACCTACGACTTCCGGTTTGTCTGCTAGCAGGTACGCGCGCTCCCTGCTCGTCCTCGCCGTGTTGCTCGCTTGTGCGCGCTTGCGCATCGCTATTTACAGCCCGCAACGCAAGTGCCAAATCGCTCGTGTTCCAACACAGTCATGCTTAGCGGTTTGATTAGCTGCGCGTAGAGAGTGCGATAGTGTTGGCCTTTCCAGACGTGCGCGCAACACAGGCGGCACGCTTCGGCACGCTTCGCATAACACGCGCCGGCACCGCAGCAAGCAACAACGGGTAGCCGAGAAGCGTCGAGTCCACGTCCACGTTACCGGCACGCTAAATCGCCGCACGCCGTTTGCCATTCGCGGGCCGCCGTTCGACAGCGGCTTTGCTCGCGAGCGACGAGATTTCCTTGCCGTACGTAGAGAGGATGAGACCGGGACTCATTTGTGCGGCAGCCTCACCGCCGCTGATGGCTCGACGGCGCCGATATCGTCGCTAGGCCTTTTCCGGTTCCCTTCAAAGCTAAAGCGGACGGTGCTTCGAAATGAATTACCGACGCTCACAAGCCGCAATATTTTCTTATCGTTGTTATCGCTCTTCGCAATAATTGTACACAAAGTTGAAAAATACGCTGATATTAGCGGCGCCGTCGGCTGCGATGCGAGCACAGCCGAGCCGGTCGTCTCCCGTCGGTAGCCGTGCGCTCAGCAGCAGCCGATGTTTTCGTTTCCGGTGGCGGAGGCGCGCAACTTCGCGGTCGTCTAATACGTCTATTGGCCCGTTCATGGTGCAGCGGGCGGGGCGCCGGCCGAACTGCCGTCTACTTTGGACACCTCTCGCGCGGCAGACAGGAGGCCGGTTCGTCGTCCGTATATGTGCCGCTAGCATGGCTAGCATGGACGTGCCTTAACCGGAAGTAGGCAGTGTTTTGAGAAGCGCGTTGGCGATGACGTATGTCACGTGACATTTCGAGCAGCACTCGGCGAGGAGGGGAGACCAGCCGACGAGGAGAGAAGCGAAGGAAAGAACGAAACGAGCGAGGGCCGTTTTTCGATCATCAAACGCGTGTAACTCCGCTATTACGGCACCATTTCGAAAAATTCTCGCGGCTACGTGTTCGTTGTAGACTCGTGCACAACTGCAACACCACAACTAAATTTCGACCTCTGGGTGGTTTAGGGGCCCTTTAATGCTAAAAAGGTAGTTTGGGCATGCTTCCCTCTATGGTCTTACCATCCTGTATAACGACTGCAAGTTAGGCTTGTTGCAACAGAAGCGCAAAAGCAATGAAAACGCCACCACATTGTGTGACAGTCCTTGCCTACGTGCGTTGCGTTTTGCATGTCTGTCAAAAATTATCCTGGGACCAAGTTCACAAATCTTTTCGCTCATAAGTACTCTCTGTAATTCGCCGGCCATCTTCGCTAATAATGTGACCACGATAGCGGCTAGCTTGCGTGTACTCTGACAAACATGTAAAACGGGAGGCCGTTTTTATGTCACTGTCATAAATGAGAACCATCGCCGTTTTTGTTTACTTACCATGCGGAGCATATGTGTCGAGAGAGAGAGAGAGAGAAACGAGGACAGGGAGGAATTTTAACGAGGCGTCCGGTCTTCTACACTACACTGATAAAAGGGGTAAAGGCTGGAAAGAGAGAAAGAATGTGGGAGAGAGAGGGAGAGCAGTAGTCACGTGCGCACTTGAAGGTACGCACCAAGTCAACAAGCGGTCGCACAGATCTTTAGACTTCAGGTATAGTAGCAACGCCCTCGCTGCTTTCCGCGTGAGCAAGGCGCACGGCCACCTTCCAAAGGTGTACGCTTCTGAATACGGTCTTCAGTCCGGCGAGCGGCCTAATGCTTTCAGGAGAGGGCAGCGCTGCACCTCGTAACGAGCACAGGAACACCGCAGGTATTCAATAGTTTCTTCGTTCTCGCAAGAATCGCACATGGGTGTGTCCCTCGTTACATTGCAGAACGCATGGATGAAGGAAACCCCAGGACAGGCCCTGGCCAGCACGAACATATTGGAGAAGGTGTGGCGGAAGTCCCGTGTTGTTTCTCGCAAAGGAGCACTGGGACGGGTACCCCAAATGTCAACGTTGCCATGGCAACCAAGCTTCTGAAGCTTTCGCTGCTGCTCTCGGTCTCTGAAAAGTGAGATACGATTTTTCCGCCGGTGTCTTTCCCGCAGCACCTTTTGTTCGCGAGAAAAGCTGACTTTGGAGTGTGGTGTACAAGCTTGAAAGTTGTGTTTTGGGTCTGTGAGTGTTAGTGTCGGCCAGCAACAGATACACTCAAGCAATCACGGCGCGGAACATAGTTGTCTTCTTCAATGTGTCACGGAAAAACACAGGAGCGCGTCTGCTTCACTAAAACTGCTACATAAGCTTTGTAGGCTCTGTTTTGAGAGGTGGCACACCAACATGGCTGCACTTCCGGCTTCAAAAAAGTGACGTCAGGGCCTCTCCAGTTTTGTTTCCTACCTCCATGGCAGAACGAGTAAGGTTTGCAAATGCCACTCCGATCCAGAGGCTCCATAACAACGTCGCATCAGAGCGGAAAGTCCGCGATAGCTGTTGCAGCTTTAAAGAAGGCTCTTGTTCCTTGAGCTTAAATTGTTAATAGCCAGGAGAAGTAAGGATCAGGTAACCGGGAGGGTCCAAAGAAACATCGCGTGGCTAAAGAACCCAGTAAAGGACTGAGAGACAAAACGGACGCTACCACGCTGCTTTCTGACCCGTGCCTGAAGAGAAAAGTTGTCTTAATGGTCTTAGCACTTACTACACAGGACACAGGACTTACTACAAGTTCTCGTGTCAATATGTCAGACGTGAACACTGGTTCTCCATGTAACAGCCATGTTACATTTACCACATTTATTCCTAATACGAGATCAGCTTCCTTCTCTAGGCGAGGTGGGAGTTGAGAACTGTGTTTCCGGCAACGGTCGTTGCAAAAACGAGATGAGAAGACGAACAGTCTAGTTTACCGTGGAGGCGTCTTTCGATATCATTGTCGGCAGGAAAATACTTGTTTCAGATTGAACTCTGCTCGCTCCTGCCGATTGTTTACTATATTTATTCACTGTTCACCATTCTCTCCAGAGCGGGCGTAGAAAATTTTAGTTCTTGCGACATCTTTGACATTCACAAGCTCAGTTCGTGGTTTCCTGTATCGACACCTGCAATTTTATTTGATGCCTCGGTAGGACGTATATCACTTCTCGAGGATCTCCTAATGGGTGTCCATTTATTTACACTGTCGTGCGGAATGACGCTTGCAATTTTTTTTCCTTCTGAGAAAGAAAGCGGCAGCATATTCAGCCGTGACCTGCCACAAACTTCAGCCGCAGGGAGAGCCTTGAAGTGACGGCGAAAAAATCGAACACGCTGCAAACGCACCGTGCGTCGTGATGCTTTTCTTGTAATGTTGGTGGGAATTAAAAATCAACAGAAATTTACCCAGAACTGGGAACACTGGTTTTCGCTGAAGGCTACGGCGGAAGAAAAAGAATCAATCTGCGAGATACAAAGTTATCGTCTCGCCTTTCGCCCGCCTTCTCGCGCGCCTTTTGGAGCGCTTCCGAAACGTAAATGGCGACCGCTAGCAACGAGACGGAAAAGATCGCGGATTGTGAAACGTCGATTTTAAATGATCTCCAGGGATTCTTTATTGAGGACACAGACGAAACTGAACGAAAAATAAAGAGGAACTGCGAAATTGGACGAGCTGATGGGGCGATATACAGCGCTGTATTTATTCCCGTTTCCTTATAAGCCCTAAGCTAGCTTCAGTTGCTAATACATGCTTGCAACGCTGCTATCTCGCCCAGCTGTAAAGTTTTCATTTCTTTGGTTATGTCCTTTTTCTGTAGTTCCGCACGATGATTATCATCGCGGTCCCCCACAGCTGCTTATCTCGCCCCCATTGCTTCTCAAAGCAAAATATGGCTGGCATGACAATAAAAAAAAAACTATCAAAATGTCAGTAAAAAAGGGAAAAAATAAAAAGAAAGCGATTGACGATGCAGAAGAATATCGCAAAGTGGCACGCAAGCTGAAGATCAAAACACTTTATTCTTCGACGTCTTCTTTCCTCGTGAATTGATTGCTGGCGGCTTGTAAAGCTGCCTCCTTTACTTTTATTCCCTTCTCTGTGTGTCACAATATTTGCCTCTTGGGAGTGATTTCTCTCGCTGAGGTCTGCCGGGCAGTTAGGCTTTCTCCCTTCTCCCCGCCGCTCAGCGTACGCTAAGCGGCTTCACTGCACACATTGTCTTTGCATTGACGCCACGTCCCATGTGTGCAACCAGGAACTCAAACAACGGCTTGAGATATGGGAGCCCTGGGACGAAACATCCTGAGTGTATACGTCCACATTGTGAAGCCTCTTTTTTTTCTCCCTTCTTTCTTCGAGTTATCCCGTTTCCGTATTGCTGCTATTTACGCACGCTGTCCTTGTGTGCGTTTAAGTAGCGCTAGATTTATATGCGCGTCTTTTGATCTTTCTCTATCGTGTGCGCCACCTTTTCATGGTTCATTGTGTGTTGCTCACCTTATATATATATATATATATATATATATATATATACATGTGTGTGTGTGTGTGTGTGTGTGTGTGTGTGTGTGTGTGTACAGTAATACCCTGTTTACTCGAAGTAGTACAGGAGAAAAAATTTCGAGAAAAGCGGAGTTACATGGTAGCCGAATTCACGCAAATAAGCATAAGCACCAAGTAAAGCCAACTCGACGCCTTTCAAGTGTCGCGCCGCTAACCGTCGACTTCCTAACAAAGGCTCAATGTGCCAGGAGCGGTAATTTTAGTAGGTACTTTTGGCGATATCATGTGCGACCCAACCGACACGTTGGTCGTATATAGGCAACGGCGAACCACTGTTCACCTTTGGACACTAGGTGGTGTCCGAAGCTTAACGTCTACGACGTATTTCCGGCTTCAAAAACCGTTTTCGCCGTTTGCAGTCAGCTGAAAAATGGCCTCAAAATCTGAATCTCTCGAAAGCTCCATGCCGCGCATTGCGGGCAAACGCCGCGGGAAAACGCTCACCACGGCCCTGCTTAGTAACGTGACCACCGCCAGCTCAGCCACGCACAGCAGCTGCCCCCGTGCAACGGACATCGAGACATTGCCGTGCGGGGCTGGCGTGTGTACAAGTGGCGGCGCGCTCGCCTCTGGCCGACGCTCCTTTTCCTTGTACTCTTTGCGCGCATCAGCAGTCATAGCGACGCTCCGACCACGTAATCAATGGGATTAGCCGGCCGAGAACTGTAAATGATGGTGAAGCAGAATCAAGCAAAAGGCATTGGGACGAAATTCCAGGCGTGGGCAGGTATTTTTTAGCGATTCGTTATGCTTTATTCTATGCTAGCCATTTGAGCCCTGATTTTTTTTACGTGCAGAATTTTTTTTCGTCGTTTTGTGTTGATTTACTAATGCCTAAGAAACACAAATATATTTAATATATTCGTAGTACCATATCCGTATAAGATATGGCGTCGTGTCATATATAGGACACAAGGGCTTAGTGGTTGTAGAGAGCAATACGATGTATTTCGAAGTTGCATATTATTCTCAGCTGTATCACACATTAAAATGTAGAAAAACTTGCATGATGGCAATTTGACAGTGGTTATTGTGCGTAAAAGGCCTCAAAAATATCCTTCGTGCTCGTTATACACGGCTCATCATTGTACTTGAATGGCTTCTATCTACTTGATAGTCGCTTTGTAGGACCTATTTTCGTCATATATGGGCAATTCTTCGTCTTCTGTTCTGTACATTAAATACTGCTCCCCAAGCCTCCAAAGCAAACTGTATATCTTGCTTTTCATCGTCATCGTATCCTACTTCCAACACGCAGACTTCCCTTATCACTTCATTTGAATGGCTTCCATTATTATTATTATTATTATTATTATTATTATTCAAGGTCCTCACAGGCTCCGAAGTGGAGTATTGCGTGAGGGGGGTTACAAAAGGTTAAACAATAAAATAAAAAGGAGCAAAAATCCTGTTATACATGATTTCACCAAAATAGAACTTACACAACAGTTAGCGATAAAGATTATTTCCAATTTATACAATTCAGGCTGGAGTAAGAAATTTGTAAATATACAGGTAAATCAATTTAAAACACGTTCACATGACATAATCGCAAAATGAATTCGAAATCAACAATTAAAATGGGCACTTAACTCTTGTCTAAAAATCACTGGATTAACAATATTAGCTATTGTGTCAGGAAGGTCATTCCTATATTTAATAGCCTGTGGCAGGGCGGATGAATTAAACGCTTTAGTTTTGCCAAAGAGGCGTTGAAAGCTATGCTCATTATGCAGACGTCTTGATGAACGGAATGGACGAGTTAAGGTTAAGGAAAACGAATGTTCACTGTGAACTATTTTGTGCAATAAACAAAGTAGCGAAATAGTTCGACATTTTTCTAAAAGCGGGAGTGCCAGTGCTGTCTTGATGCTTGTTACGCTAGAATGTATGCTATAATCTCTGATGATGAAACGAGCGGCACGGTTCTGAATAGCTTCAAGGTCATTGATTAGATAAGTTTGGTAAGGTGACCAAATGGGCGCAGCATATTCAAGTTGAGGGCGAACAAATGTTTGATATGCTAGCTTGCGAGTAGTGTTTGAGAGCATCGTAAAGATTACGCTTCAGATAGCCGAGTGTACGCGATGCTTTTGCTGTAATTCTGGTGATATGAGTTGACCATGAAAGGGTTGGTGTAAGATGGACGCCTAGATACTTATATGACCATGTGCTGGAAAGAGAACGGTTGATATCTACTTGATAGTCGCTTTCTCGGGATATATTTTCCCATAGGTGGCCAATTTTCTGTCTACTGTGCAGCAATTACTGCTCCCCAAGCCTGCAACAGTAAACTTTGTGTAGCGCCCACCGACGCCGCAACGCGGAGACGCTAAGGTCGGCACTCTCAGCCGTTGCCTTGATGCCGGCTGTCAAAGACGAGGAAAATAAAAATGGGTGGCGCGTGATCGATGCGCAAGCACGGCACGCGCAAGTCCGTTCTATAAGCCTGCAGCACTTGTCCTCTTGTTCGAGCACTGCGCTGCGACCCCTCGTTTCCGGACATGCGCATCCTGGTTTTCATCATCATCGTCTTCTACATGCAACAGGCACACTTCCTTCATCATCGCACTTGAATGGCCTCCATCTACTTGATAGTCACTTTGTCGGATGTTTTTTTTTCTCCATAGACGGCGAATTCTTCGTCTACTGTGCAGCAATTACTGCTCCCCTAGCCTGTCAAAGCAAACGGTATATCCTGTGTTTTATCGTCATCATCTTCTACCTCCAACATGTACACTTCATAAAGTGCAGCAAACATATTTGGGTCCTTGATACACGGATTTTCGATATAGGAGTCCCCTTGCCATTGAATAGAGCAGTTCAGACTGACTTACCGCCTCTGAAATAATAACACAAGAAATCGGAAGCTGTCGTAAGCAACAGCGTCCTCACTCTACATTCAACTCCTGCAGGGCCCTTGACAACCACTGAGCCCTGGTGTCCTATATTTAGGAGACGCAGATCATGGCGTGTTGTGGGCTATGTGCAACTAAGAGGTAAACTTTCCCAATATAAATACACCCCTAAGCATATCAGAAACATCACACAAAATTATGATCGCTACCGAGACAATAGGTATTGAGTATTGCGCTTCGTGATGTGGAACATTTATTGGAAACGAAGTTTCAGATTTTTATTAACATCTGAAGGAGTACATCTTTTAGTACATCTGAAAAAGCCCTAGGCCAGTATTTTGTAGCGATGCGTTATGCTTTATTATATACTAGTCTTATCATCCACCGCTCATGGCCGGCTGATCCCGTTGATAACGTGAGCGGACCGTCGTTCTGACCACTGACCATGCGCGAAAAGCGCGAAAAGGCATTAGCATCCGAACAGCATCGCTACAAAATACCGGCCCTACACTCTTAGAAAAAAAAGTTATTAAACAAAAATAATAGGTGCAGTTACTGAAGCAATTAGTAGGTATCGCAGAAAAATTTGCAAAAGTTGCTATGCTGGTCTGTTATGATGTGCAGTCGCGGTCCTAACGCGATATTTATATGCAGTCGTTTCTATTGTTTTGCTGGATCAACAGTCATTTGCTGCGTTATGACGCGCATATGTGCAAGCTGTACGCTCAAAAACATAATTTTCTATCCTTGTTTATTTTTCCAAATATATATGTGAAAACCAGTACACGCTTTGCACCTAAAGACTACGGCTATAGATATATTTAAGGGGTTGTTCTCAGAAACATGCCGCGGATATTGCAATCATTATTTTTTGTGATGCTTTGTTGCCCAGAGCCGGTGGTTTCCTTCTCAGCAGTGCACGGTAACCTAATGTTCCTGAAATGACCTTCATGTGTCCACGTTTAATGGTATTATTGATATTGCGAAACCGTGTGACAATGCAGTCCCTGTTTTTTTTTTCTCGCATGGATGTTTATAATGCACTTTCGGAACAGAAACAGTCAAATTTTTTTGGCACTGCAAACGCTGGTTGTACACAAAACAGGTCACACTAACTTAATGTAGTAGCAAATGTCAGTACGCCGCTGTCATTACTATATAAGTTTTGCAACTGACTACCGCTGCTAGCCGTACGCACCACCTAATTTTGGTAGCAAGCGCAACTACCCACGCCGTTACCAACTATCCTTACTAGAGCTTTAGTTAAATTTTTGACAAGCAATTACTAGCTTTTGGTTAGTACCTGACTACCTGACGCCACCTTGTTTCTAGAAGTGTAGTTCCTAGAAATTGATGTTTGTAGTAATATTTGCTTAAATACGTAGAAGCTCATCGGTGCAAACTGCGGTCCTCAAAGCTGTGGCTATAGTATATATGTTTACGGTAAGTGAAGACAAGTTGCGGGGTTGCTTTTTTGATGTGTAGTGCGATTTATAGTCGTTTCTTATCATGTGTTTATTTCTATGCAATTTAGTCCGTCACCCGATACCTAATATTCATTGTATATTCATTATGTATAGTTTATCAGTTGTGCAGTGAATATTGCGAGAAATGAACACGTTAATGTCCTTTCCTGGTTTTTTACTATTCATCTTCTTCACCTGTATATGTTCGTTTTAAATAAAAAAACGTAATTATCGCGCTGACGTGGTGCTTATACACGGTTTAGACACCAGTGCACTTTTAGAAAAATTCTTCGATGCCGAGCTCTGAGTTGAAAAAACGAATCATTCGTACACCTAATCATGGTGCATCTTAAATCTAAGATGGACAAATTGGAACAAGCTGGCTCTGTGCAGACATGCAGTAACTACACCCGTTTGTGTTAACTACATCAAACAAGCGAAATATGTATATAGATCGAAGTGTGCACAGTCCTGGAGAGAACGTGTGTACCCATCGTAAAACTGCAGCTCGAACAAACTTAGAGCGCTTGTTTATAGACTACCTGCGTCCTTCGTTCTTTCTGTGCATTGATGTTTCAGCAAGAAAAATTACCAACTGACCCAGCTTTCTATTATTCTAACCTGGTACGCGATAGAAAGTTGGCCTCCCGCTTGCAGCTAAGAATATACTTCAATGTATTTGCGTTCAGAGAAAGTCGCCTGAATGTGCCATTAAACACAGTAAAAGCGTTGTGCAATGCATTTGAGACATTGCGTACATGATAGTGCTCAGCAGTGGCAGGTCTGTGTCAGCCGAGCTCGCCGATGTAACAACTTATGCCTAAGACAACCACCACGCGTCACTAAAATCGTCTGCGACGTCGCATCCCCCAACTCATTGGGAGGGCCCATGGTCTCCTGGCACTTTCGTTAAAATAAAGGTAGCTTTTAGAAGCAATAACTAGCTACCACGAAAGTTTGCAGATTCCATGCATATCACGGAAAGTGGAGGTGCTTACGTCAGCGATCCTTCTGTCATGCTACATCGTAGAGAGTGTGCGCCACTCGATTGTTAGCACACATGCATGTTTGTTTTTGTTTTTAGTTTGAGGTCGCCTTGTGACCACAAATTTGTATATCGTGTCGATTTTTAACCCTTGCTTTCGGCAAGCTCGACCACTTTTATGTATACATCAATTGGAGACAAGATTTCAACCTTTTTCTAGTTGCTTCAAAGTACACACATGGTGCCAATGTTATAGACCTTCTTATAGCACTTAAATCTATAGATAACATGGAATATTTCAATGGATTAAATGACCACAATTTGCTCCAAGTAACACTAAACACTGTGCCGTCCGTTTCCGGTGCAACCACAAAAGAAGTCACTACATCAAAGGTTATTGTAAAGCAACATTAACAGAACTTGAGACATTTATGAAAACACGATGTGGCCGTCATATTACAATAGATATGTTGATTCGTGGCGGATATACTAATGTCGTTTTATTACGTGGCATTAACCATAACTTTATGATTATATACTTCATTCATGCGTATTCCGTGTTGCTTTTTTTGGCTCTGTTTTATCTTTTTTTTTCAGTGCAACATTAATTGCTGCTAGCTCCGCAGTTGTTGACGAGGCTGGATGGCGTATATGAAATATACGTCGTACTTGAGTTGAAGGGCAGAAAAAAGCTGCAGAGGCGCCTTGACCGTCGCTGTGTACAGATGCATCTGTAAATACTTGCAGGTAATCTGGAAATTTCTCGAACATGTGCGACTAAGCCAATTGGAATATGGCCGAAACAGGCATATCAGCCTTTTTGTGTATGTCAGGGATTGTAAGGTAAATGGGCAGCACGTGTTTGGTGATATCTTGCGGCGGCGAAGCCGTAACTGAAGCATCCTGTTCAGAAATGTCAGTAATGTTCATATATAATGCCGACATTTTTCCAATGCGAGAAAACGGGCGGTGAATCAGTCGATCAAGGAGAATTTGACTATTCGATGCGCGGTACAGACGCTCAATATGAAATATTGAGCGTCTGAAAAAGAGGAGTTAACCACACCGAATATTGTCATATTTACGGACTCCCGCACTGCACTTAGCAGATTATAATGCAGTCGGGTTGATTGCCCAATTGTGCACAGCATGACTGACTCTGCCAACAAAATTTTATCACATGGTGTATCTCTCGTTGCTCAATGGATACCTTCGCATGTAGGGATCGCCGGAAATGAAGGGGCTAATCGACTGGCTTCAACTTGCACTCATAACGACTGTGCTTGCCCTGAAATTTTGTGCAAGCCTGATGTCGCTCGTCTGCTGATTCGTCGCCACCTCCTCAAGAAGCATCCAGACCAGCGCGTCGCAAATGGAAAGTTCCCGCCGCGTGTTCGCGGTCGAGGCTTGCCTCAACGCGCTAGCAGGCAACTACTCAAGCTAAGGGTTAGCTGTGTTAATGTGCACGAACGTTTACACAGACAAGGACGTGTGACTAGTCCATCGTGTACGTCTTGCGGTGGCTGCGAGACACTTCAGCACCTGATATTGGAATGTCCCGCTTTCAGTGCGCAACGCATATCGCTGGTGAGGGACTATCATCTCCTTGGCCTGCGGTGTACGACTCTAGATCAATGTTTATAACCCAGTGGTTGTGCGTCTCGACGTGATCAAGCTCATCGCGCTCTCCTTACTTTTCTAGAAGCAACGAACTTTATTTTGCATTCTTTAGTAGCATGACCTGCAGGGACGGGCCCTACTGTATGTTTTACTTTATTCTTTGAGATTTGTCATCTCGCTCTTCCTTTCCTCCTTTCCACCCCTCTTTCCTATTTCTATGTTTCTCTCCTCCTTTCCGAAGAGTAGGCAGGCGTTGTGCCCCTTCTGCTGGAAGTTGCTAGCCTTGCTTCTCTCTTTCTCTTTCCTGTGTATATGTTTTCAAATCAAATAATAACAATAATAATAATATCTTTTTTTCCCTCTTGTACAATGCAGCCTTAAACTACATAATATTCTGCCTTTCTTTTCTTGAATACGCGTGTAGATAGACAGTATTTAGTGTGATTATTATTATTTATTTATGATAATACTTTAATATTAGCCAGTGTTGCATGTGGTTACGAATTCTTCCGTATTTAGGTTTCTGTTGCTGTTGCGCTTTTTCTGTATGTCAGGCATTCAATGTATATTAGGTACGCAAAAATTGTGGGGTTTTACGTGCCAAAACCACGATCTGATTATGAGGCACGCCGTAGTGGGGGACTCCGGAAATTTGGACCAGCTGGGATTCTTTAACGCGCACCTAAATCTCCGCACACTGGTGTTTTCGCATTTCGCGCCCATCGAAATGCCGCCGCCGTGGCAGGCATTCGATCCCGCGACCTCGTGCTCAGCAGCCCAACACCATAGTCACTGAGCTACCACGACGGGTATATTAGGTACGCACTTTACGCACTGCCACACTTAATGCCTCCGCTGAGGTCCGTAAGGTGATTTTTTAAGTAAAATATAAGAAATATGTGAAGCTTCTTCATCTAATTATTTAGTTGCGCGTGATAGCCTTGTACTGTCGTTCCTCTGTCTTCCAGTGTTTTTTTTTGTTCTGTTTCAATAAAAAACATTTTTTTGAACAAGGACAAATTTCAGAAACAGTTCAGTGCTCGCAAAATGCCCAAGGTAAAGTGATTTTCTGTTGTGATGCGCTTGAAGTAGTTTACTGTCGAGCTATTCAAAGAAAGGATGAAATAAAAAATATTTTATCTATTGACATTTAATTTAACGTTTCATCATTCGGGTATGCAGCTAGAAGAGAGAATTTTTGCTTTTATTGGTGCTAGCAATTCACGAGGGCGGTCGCAGCTTCCGGCCTCTGCCTAGCATCTAGAAAAATTATTTTTGAAAGGTGAGGAACTTACCAAACTGAAATGGTCAAATAATCTCGATATAGAGTAAAGCTCATTTAACCGAGCATTCGCCTTCTGCTTTTCTTCACGGTAGGGCAAGCACAGAATTTAAGAAGGAGCCTGCTCCTCACGGGATAATATATCCTTCAGAAGTGCCCGTGCTATCTCGCACGTAATGTGATTCTACGGGCTACGATCAATTTATGCATAAGGCATAAGCAGTTTTTTGGAGTGAAAATCAGCGCGTGCGGACGTCATAGAAAAAATTTAATTTATATCTATTATGCTCTTGACAAAGAATCCACTTTACACATGAGTCGCAGGAAGTCTCTTTCCGCCCTAACATTACTGCTAAGTGTTTGTCCAGGGAATTGCTGCGAAAGAGTATAAGGAAGTTCGTTGACTTACCTGTTTGTGCTCTATGATTCTTTTTATACAATGAAGAACTGCGTTTGGTGAGTGAAAATATTTTTGAACCTTGAAAGAATTTTTCTCCCTGCTCGCGGAAAATACTAAATACAGCAATTGAGTCGTCGTGAACGCATTTATCCACGTTTGATATATGCTATCGAAGCAATTTTATTGTATATTCCGCACAACGTTTATCTGCGTTATATGTGAAATACAGTTTATTTGAAGCCTGTAAAGTAAAGTAGGTCATTCTTTTCCGGGAATAACTTGAAATAAATTTTATTCGAGGTATTCTTTGATAATTGGTATTTCATTAATGGGTATTTGTGCTGAAGCAGTGATTTTGACTGACGGCAGCCATATCCATAGCAGCTATACTTTTGGTAGTAAAAATAAACAAGTGGCATTTCATCAGGCCGAATCATGATACGGTAACTCCAGTGTTGTGGAAGGAGAGCAACATCCACAAATCCAGTCGTCTTCCTTGTTTATTTTCTTGGACAGGATCCATAGTCCATAAAAATTCGCGTTATAGGCGCCTACAACAGGCACTTAAATCCTCATTTAGACACGACAGGGGCCGAATCAGCTATTATAAGTTGTTCAGAAACCACGACTTGTTTTACACATTCAATGCGTGACCCATGTTCACCGCAAGGAATTGACGTCGCGGTCACTTCAAAGGTCTGAAAGGCAGCAAACATAATGCGTAAAGCTTTGCTGGGCACAACAGAGGGCGAATTTTATCAATCTGCATACCGCAGCCAACACGTTTATTACATTTGTTCTCAGACTATGAGCATAAAGTATAAAGTACATTGCCAAAAATTTCAGCTTGAAATGCCACATCAAGTGCTGCAAGCAGAAAAACACTTCATGCGTCAGGAAAGCTGATAAATGACTAATGAGAGAAGCGAGAATCAGTGACTAATGGATTGGCGTTAACAAACGTTTCAGTAAGACGCGTTCCATAGTACATAATAAAACTCTTGCAAAGCGTTATGACAACAAAAACACATGATTGCCATTTCTAATTTTTTTAAGATTGTGGCTCTTTTCCTTCAGAATCAGCTGAAAATGAGCGCTAAAGTGCTCATGGTTTCACTCACTTTGAGTTCTAGCCTGTAAGAACCTCCGAAATGTTTTTGCGTTGACAAAAAAAAATGTTTTCTGTTTAGGACACACTGAACCTTTGAGAAAAAGTATTTGGACAGTGGCTGCTGTCACACACATGAGATTCATTAAACTTGTGCTATGGTACGTAGCTGTTACTGTGTCGCGAGTCGTGAACTGCTCACAAGGACTCTTCCTTAAGCGCTCATTGTGTATTCATGTCACTTGATCTCGTCCCAACCAATAACCCAAACATTTTTTACTGATGTACTGCGTTTAAATGGTCCGGCCGATTACGACATTATTACCGGGTGTATCTCTAATTCATTCCGTCCAAAGAAAATTACCACCAAGCTAACTCATTGCTACAACCACACTAATTATGTGATGATTAACTCCGAACTCGTCTTACCCAATTGGACTAAACTGGGTGTCGCTTAAAACAACGTTCACTAACCTTATTGATAAGTATGTGCCAACCATCCCCATCCGATATTGTTGTTGTTGCCTCAAAACATGGCTCGCACCCATGGCGGGGGGGGGGAGGCCACATTAGGTTGTTTGAGATGTGTGTCTAACAAAATACCGAAGGGGGGTAAAGGCAAACATTGAACACGAAGCAACAGTCCGATATGATGATAATGCACCTTGGTATAGACATCGTCTTCGTCATCTTATAAATTAGAAAAACACGTCCTTACCGCCCAGCAGTGAACACAGATCTCCGGTCATCGTTGAATAAGTACAGTGATTGCGATAAAGAGTATCAGTGGCTGCTTAAAACTACTCATCATTTATTCAGTCACGACCTGTCTACTATACTGCTATGCGCTATGCGGAGCATGGAAGAATGCGCCAGAAAGACTGTAAAGACGACAATCTGAGTAGTGCTCGTGTTGTTGTTCTGCCATCTTACCGGCAGCCGTCTCTCTCTGTATATATCTGGTAAATATGAGAGAGAGAGTGAAACATTTATTGAGCTCAAATGCCGGCGTCTTCTCAGACGCTGGACGGGGTGGTTCTCTGGTTTCGGGACCCCTATAGGGCCAGCAGCTCCTGGCCCCTAGCCGCCAGCGCGAGCTGGATCGACAGGGCGGGGCTGGACCGTAAGGTCTCCCATCACTCATGGGGTGGGGTACGCTCACGACCTTACTTACGTCCCCACCCATCTTGGCCCATTTTTACCCGTCAGCCCCCACTGAACTTCGCACTGAGGCCAGTGGACATGGCATCGGCGCTGTTCTCGCCCAGCAGCAACAAGGACGCGACTGCGTCATCGCCTATGTCAGTCGCATTCTTTCCTCTTCAGAGTGCAAATTTTCGATCACTGAGCGCAAGTTCCTCGCACTAGTTTGGGCTGTCGGAAAGTTTCGTCCATACTTGTTTGGCCGCACCTTTTCGGTCATCACAGACCAGCATGCACTTTGCTGGTTGTCTTCCCTCAAAGATCCCACTGGATGACTTGGTCGCTGGGCACTGAAATAATCCAGCTTTGACGTCACTTACAAGTCTGTCAGACTGCAGCAGGATGCGGGCTGCCTATTCCGTCATCCAGTGGACCTTCTCGACTTGTCAGCGCGGATATCGCGAATCACACTGTGTATTCGCGATATCTGATTTATCCGATTTATCTGACATACGCAGCGGACAGCTCAGCGATGCCAATTTGGGGTCAATTATCCACTGTCTACGCTCTCATTACTGCGCCCCGTTCCTATAATTATTTGTGATTCGTGACGGCATCTTATAATAATAATAATAATAATAATAATCTTTATTTCTCTCTTTCCACAGAATACAGAATGAGAGCGGACGTAAGGGTAAAAGCCGCATGCAGCGGCTTGAGAGAACCCCATTACGCCCCACATGACAGTATGGCGAGGAAACAGCTTAGTTATGACAAACGCAGAGGAATACTGAAAACATTAGAATACATTCTGAATTTGCAAACGTACAAGGGCAAAAATACTTACAGTAGGGATCAGTAAGAAAATATACGTACAATATTGAGAACAGCCTTAGTGCGTTAACATTGTGTGATTTAACAAACAATAACGCAACATGCAGAAAAAAAGAAACACAGAATGAAACACCATCCATTAGTGCAGGAGCGGCAAAACACTAATTAACTTATTTTTGGATAATTCTTCCAATGAGATGTTATTTCGTTCAAGTGGGTTGAGGTAACAGGGAAGTTTATAGGCGCTTGATTGAAATCGGTACACAGTCCGACAGAACGGTGTAGACCAGGCCGTGCAACGGCGTACATTGTACATGGGCCGATGGCTTTGAAGGTTGAATAGCGTCAACACATCTGCGTTGTTTGTTCTAATAGCATTCTTGTACATAAGAATTAACCTGAAGGCATAGAGATTAGGCACTTGAATTATGTTAAACTCGGAATAATAGTTTTCTGTGTGGGCATACCATGGTATGTTAGCAACCAACCTTATCGCACGTTTCTGAGTAACAAAAATCTTGGATAAATTTTGCTTCGTACTTGTGCCCCAGACAGTGTGGCAATAGTTAAGTATTGGAACTAAGAATGCGTTGTAGATTAACAGCTTAATTCTTGTTGATAGTACATACCGTTGACGACTTAGCACCCCATTCACTTTGTTCATTTTTGATCGTATGTTATTAATTTGGGCATCCCAATTAAGCGATTCCGAGAAGGTTACTCCCAGACATTTGATACTACGCACGATTTCAATATAGTTGTCCCCAAACCTAAGCATAATATCTTTTACAACTTTGTTTTTCGCTCGAAATACCATGGCTTTAGTTTTGCATGTGTTCACCTTTAGGTAATTTTCCTGCGACCATTGATACATGTATTGCAAAAACTGATTACCTGTAGAGGATAAGTCATTTTCTCTTCTACCCGTAATGAGCACCGTAAGGTCATCAGCGTAGGCAGTAAGGTTCACCGGTAGCTTAGTGTAAAATATATCATTAAGTAAACTAAAAACAGCAAAGGGCCTAAGATGCTACCTTGCGGCACGCCCGATTTTATATATTGGCCATCAGACAGAGCATCATTGTGTGCCACAATTTGTTTACGATGTTGAAGGTATGATCGTATCAATAAATTAGGAATCCCCCTTATACCATAGTGGCTTAGTTTATTTACTAGCAAGTCATGGTTGATTAAATCGAAGGCTTTGGAAAAGTCAATAGAAATTCCGAGGACAAGGAGCTTGTCTTCAAATGCATTTATGATGAGTTCCTTTTGCTTGAGAAGTGCCAACTCAGTGGATCTTTGTGGTCTGAACCCGAACTGATCATTCGACAAAACGGAATGCTTATCTAAGAAATTAGTTATTCGCGTGTGAATTATTTTCTCTATACCTTTAGAAAGTACCGGTAGAATAGAAATTGGCCTATAATTTGAAAATTCAGAGGTATCGCCTCCTTTGTGTATCACAATAACTTTCGCAATCTGCATCTGCTTAGGAAATACTCCACTACTGAGACAAAGGTTGAATATGTATGTTAAGATTGGAGCTAACAAATCAATTACATATTTTAGAGGTTTTATTTGAAACCCGTTAATATCTAAAGTCCTACTGTTTTTAAGATTTCTGAATACAGAAATTATTTCATTTTCAGTTGTAGGGGACATGAACATCGACATCGAGACTCCTGGTGCTTGGTGAATTGACGTGTTGGTCGAATGAATGGGAGAGCAGAGTGTATTTGTGATATTCACAAAGAAATTGTTAAAGGCATTCGAGAGATCGCGCCCTGTCAGCACAGCACCATCGCTCATATGCAGTTTGGACCACTGTTGTAGTGACGTCCAAGTAGTTTACCTAGTTGATGCCATCGATGCTGAGGGTTTGTGCTGGAATTATCTGAAAATGAATAGCTGAAGTATTCGTACTTGGCTTGACGTAGTTCTTTGTTCAAGTTATTGCGATATTTCTTATATTGAGACAATTTTACGGGATCCTTGGATTTAACGAATTGCGCATATAGTTTCGTTCTTTTTTCTATTTTTTCAATAAGGCGTTCGTAATCCACGGTTTCCTCGATTTTCGTTTGCGACAGCATTTTAAAGGAAAGCAGTTTTGATATATGAGTTGTAACTCAGTCATTAGTGCATCGTATGCAACATCTGCATCAGACAGGGACAGTATATGGGAGAAGTCGGCTGTACATATTTCATTACGAAAGGTGTCGAGGGCTTTTGAATCAATGCAGCGATAATAATATGCCGGTGATTTAGATGCATGTTTAGGGTTGGTATTAGCAATAAAAGCAAACACTGGAAAATGATCACTGACGTCAGTTATCAAAGTTCCGGAAGTTATAGTGCCCTTATCGTTGTTAGTGATAATTAAATCTAAAGTAGAGGAAGTGGAACAAGTTACGCGCGTTGGTACATTAATTACATTCACAAGAGCGTAAGAATCAAGTAAAGAAGCATATTCTGTCTGCTCTGGTGACACGGTTCGCATATCGATATTCATATCACCGGAAAGGTATAGCACATGCTCATTTATAGACACATAATCAAAAAGGACTTCTAACGATGAAAAAAAATTTTGAAGTTTTCCGTCTGGAGGGCGGTAGACAACACAAAATAGATTTTTGTCACTCTGAACGGTTAGCACTTCACAGTCCGGAGTGCAGAACGTGAAATTCTCAAGAATTGTTGCAGGAAGCGAATTCACAATTTGCAGGGATACACCACCACCTCTTCGAGTTTGCCTGTTATTAGCAAAGTGAGTATAATTGTCTAGTACAAAATATGTTGAATCATCGTGGTACCAGGTTTCAGTGAACATTATTGCATGGAACGAAAAATTAAGGGAAGTAAACAGGTCATGTATTTCGTCAGCCTTGTTGCACACAGAACGACAGTTCATATGAAAAAGAGCAATGCTATTCTCAGAGTAAACGCTATCTAGATCTGCGATAGAAGAAAGTTCGAGGCAGCTCATGGGCGTATCCATGTTTTTAGCTCATTTTACTCAAATCGCTCGAGCTAGTGATCCTTAGTCTGGCACTGTTTTCAGATTTGCGGGCATAAATGTGCCCATCACGTACCCAAACAAACTTCCAGTTTGTTTCACGTTTTTTGGCAATGGCCTGTGCAAGGAGGCGCTTCCTTTCAGGACACAGGTGCTCATTGACGTAAATTGGCACAGATTCAGAAAACCCAAGTTCACTAGCCGTTAGTCGCTTTCGTTTTCCTTTCTCCAGCACTGCATTTCGTTTCCTTCGGAGTGCAAACTGGACAATAATGTTCTTTCCAGTTTGGCTTCCTGGTACTGAAACCCGGTGGCACACGTCAATGTCAGACGGTGATATGGGTTCCCCAATACAGTCACCAAGCTTCACCACGATTTCCGTCAGTTTTTCATTAGCCTTCACTGGTATGCCTTTTATTTCTATGTTGGCGTTTCGCGAATACTGTTCGCCGTCCACGATTCGTGACTCGTTCGATTTCATTTGACTTTCTATCTGATCACAACGTGACTTTAGGTTGTCATTTTCAGTGCGCAAGCGCTTATTTTCTTCTAGAACTGCTTTCAGGCTGGTAACCATATCATCAAATTTCTCATCAGTAAACTTGAGATTGGCTTTTATTTCTCTGAGTTCATTTCGAAAATCTCGTTCCAGAGAATCTTTCAAATTCTTGAGTTCGATCCTGATTTCTCTTTTCAGGTCCTCAAGAGCACTTACCAATTCTTTACTTATTTTTGCCATGATGACCAACAGTAAGTTACAAGAAAACACTGGTATGCTATCGTATGGCAGCAGTGGCGTGGCACAATTTCAAGTGTAGTAACGAAGTTACAAAAGGAGTAAACAGATTTCACCAACCTGCAGCAAAAAGATACTGCTGTCAGTCCATGCGAATGATCCAGTGCTGTTCACGCCACTGCTGCCATTTGGTCGGTGTCCGACAAGGTCCCGGTATTTGTAGTCTTTTCGCTGATGACGTCAAGACGTTTCAGCAAACCAGCAGCTAGGAACAGTGCGCACGTTTCGTCTTGGGGGCAGCCCTTTGCTCGGGGTGGCGGTCGAAGGGCGAAAACTTGACCACACGTGGCAGGTAGGCCCAGGAAGTAGATGGGAAAAGACGGATGATCAGAATGAACTGATTACCGAGACCTGCAGCAAAAAGATACTGCTGTCAGTCCATGCGAATGATCCAGTGCTGTTCACGCCACTGCTGCCATTTGGTCGGTGTCCGACAAGGTCCCGGTATTTGTAGCCTTTTCGCTGATGACGTCAAGACGTTTCAGCAAACCAGCAGCTAGGAACAGTGCGCACGTTTCGTCTTGGGGGCAGCGCTTTGCTCGGGGTGGCGGTCGAAGGGCGAAAACTTGACCACACGTGGCAGGTAGGCCCAGGAAGTAGATGGGAAAAGACGGATGATCAGAATGAACTGATTACCGAGACCTGCAGCAAAAAGATACTGCTGTCAGTCCATGCGAATGATCCAGTGCTGTTCACGCCACTGCTGCCATGCAGACGTAACACCAGCTCCGATGGCCCAGAGCTTCTACTGGTTGCGTGATTTCAAGCCTCAAACTGAGTGTTCGAAGCTCCTTAAAAACGCATTTTGTCAGTGTGCACCAATGAAGACATCACTTCTTAGCCCATATTGTAGCCATTGGCTAACATTTATATTCCAGAAATTGTCATAAGTGCGCCTGGTATTTCTACTAGTCATTAGGGATAATGCCATATTGTTATGAGCCAGTTATCCGGCGGAGAAAGAAGATGCTGAAGCATAGAGCCGACGAGACGAGGAAGAGGTGAAACTGAGGTTCGCCATCTTTGTTGTTGCTGGCCAACATTTATTCTCCTTGTACATAGTGTAAATAAACTCCCTTTTCTGTAAATCTCCCCGTAACATCTTGGTGGAGGTGCGGGGTACATCACCGCACTTCGAAGCGGAAATCTCGTGGGCCCTTTGACCATGTCGACTGAGAGGCCCGCTGCTTCGGCTACCACAGCACCGATTGTCTTGACCCAACTCCGGGACCCTGGCGCCTTCTCGGGCTCTGACAACAAGGACGTTGAAGACTGCATAATCGAATACGAACGCGCCAGCAAGAGCAACCATTGGAACCCGACTATAATGCTGGCTAACATCATTTATTACCTCAAGGGAACGGCCCGTGTTTGGTTCCGAACACACGAGGAGGAATTGACCAGTTGGGACACTTGCAAGCAAGAACTGCAGGAACTCTTTGGGAAGCCACTTGGCCGCCAACGAGCCGCAAAGAAGGAACTTTCGTGCCGGGCCCAAACATCTACTGAACCGTACGTTGTGTACATTCAAGATGTATTAGCATTCTGTCGGCGCGTCGATGACAAGATGCTCGAAGCTGACAAGGTCAGCCACATTCTTAAAGACATCGCAGACGACGCCTTTAATTTACTTGTATATAAGGACTGCTCGACGGTCGACAACATTATAAGAGACTGCCGACGCTTTGAAGAAGAAAAGAGCCGTCGTGTCTCACAACAATTCGTTCGGCTCCCTAAGACTGCCGCTAGCTCATCGTGTGAAGACGTCCAGCCACCTGGTGTCGAAAACTTGCTGCGTCTTGTATGGCACGAGATTGAGGCTGCGTCTCCGTCGGTTCCCCCGAAACGTTCTTACGACGAGTCCCGCCCGGCAGTATCTCTGATTCAAGCTGTCATACGCGAAGAGCTGGCGAACGCAGGCATCCGTCCGATCGGTTCTGTAAGTAGCCCTACGGTCGGCAATTTTTTTCGACCTCCACACCCACAATGGACCTACCTCCGATACCGTGACCCAAACCAGTGGCGCACACATGACGACAAGCCAATATGCTTTAGTTGCAATGGAGTAGGTCATATTTCCCGCCATTACATGTCGCTATCGTCAGATTTCGTCTCCTCGTCCCGCGTATGCTTACCGCCCGGAAGACAGCCGGTCCTCGCTTTTTCATGCCCGCAATGACCTGCCTCACGGTGATGTTGCTGCTCCGACTCCACACTACGACCGCCGCTCACCGTGCCCACAGAACCGGCGTTCTCGCTCACCGATTGCCCGTTGCTCACCGTCGCCATACCCTCGCCGTCCCTCTTCGGAAAACTGACCGGTGCAGCTCCCGGAGGTGATGCTGCATTGACCAACCGACCAGGAAATCCTCTGTTGACCGTGACCACCCGACAAAACCTTTTGGACATAGAAGTGGACGGCGTGCCTGTTTCGGCGCTCATAGACACGGGGGCGCAATTATCGGTTATGAACGCTCGCCTTTGTCGTCGTCTCCGCAAGGTTCTAACGCCCGCGGCGTCGCCTGTCGTTCATGTAGCCTGCGGCGGTACTTCTTGCGTCGTTCGGATGTGCACTAAGAGAGAGAGAGAGAGATTAAACTTTAATAAAAAGAGCACGCGAGCGTAGGTAGCTCCCCCGATCTGCAGTGGGTGGTCTCCTCAGTCCCGGAGTCCAGCGGCCTTAGCTGCCCTTCTCGCTCGGTTGACCAGGTTGAGCTGGAGCGAGTCGGAGCTCTACAGCGCTGCCTCCCATTGCCGTGTGGTGGGGTGTGTTATGGATGTTAGCTGTGGTGTGTTTGCGCAAGCCCATACCATGTGGTAAAGTGTTGCACATTGATCACAGTGTGAACATTTTAGGAATACAGCGCAGGGTGTATGGCGTGGTAAAGACTCAAATGTGGATATGTGCTTGTTTGGAGTTTTCGCCATATTACGGCCTCCTCTTGCGTCAGAGAATTATGAGGTGGGGGTAGTGTTCTTCGTGAAAGGCGATAGTGTTGTAGGATGTGAGTGTAGGTTAATGGTATGGGCTCTGTTTGGAACTGCTCGGCGCGGTCATTTCGCGGCTTCCGGTGTGCATGCGCTCGGGCGTAGGCGTGTGCCTGCTGATTGCCGCGTAAGGACTCATGCCCCGGAGTCCACACGATTTGTATGTATGTTGGCAGCTGGTGCGCTCCATTCAGAATGCAATGTGCAGCCCTGGAAATTTTGGCCCTGGAACATGCACTAAGCATGTGAGCTTCGCCAGCCACCAGACCTCAGTTCTATTCGCCGTTCTGCAGCAGTGTCCACATGAAGTCAGCCTCGGCCACGACTTCCTGAGTACCCATTCTGCCCTCATCGACTGCTCTTCTGGCCTTCTCCAGTTGGAACTTCCTTCTGTACCCGATCTCCCCATCGAGTCACAGCCGCGTTTATGTGTCGCCGAGTTTGTTCGCCTTCGACCAGCCACCGCGACGTATGTCACACTGACCTCAGATTCCGCCATTTGTGACGGCGACTACGTCATCTCTCCTTCCCTAGACGCTCTTTTAACAAGGCAGGTAGCCCTCCCTCACTCCGTTGTGACTGTTTCTGCGAACCCGGCATTTATCCCTATTCTGAACTTTGGACGCACTCCACAGTTTCTTCCCGAAGATATCACGCTGGGATGCATATCACCTTTAGACACACACGACCCTGTGAACCTTACTATCGATGCGCCCCTGTCTTCCCTGACACTAGTACTTCATTTGATGCACATTTTGACGCCATGATCGCCCCCGACCTTTCGGCTGCTCAATCTGACGACCTTCGTCGCTTGCTAGCCGCTTACCACGACGTTTTCGATTATGCTTCGCCCCATCTCAGCCAGACAAAAGTTGTGACGCATCGCATTGACACCGGCAACGCAAGTTCCAACCATAGGCGTCCTTACAGAGTGTCTGCGACTGAACGGCGCGTAATTCAAACCTAAGTCGAGAAAATACTTACAAAGGACATCATCGAACCATCTACGAGTCCTTGGGCATCCCCTGTAGTGCTTGTCAGAAAAAAAGACAACACCTGGCGGTTCTGCGTCGACTATCGCCACCTAAACAAGATTACTAAAAAGGACGTGTACCCTCTGCCGCGAATTGACGACGACCTCGACTCTTTGCACGGCGCACAGTATTTTTCTTCTATAGACCTTTGGTCCGGCTATTGGCAAATCGCCGTTGAAGAAAAAGACAGGAGGAAGACCGCCTTTATAACACCCGATGGGCTCTACCAGTTCAAAGTTATGCCATTTGGCTTGTGCAATGCCCCCGCAACATTCCAAAGAATGATGGACTCCCTTCTTCGTGGTTTCAAGTGGTCTACTTGTCTGGGCTATCTCGATGACGTAGTCATTTTCTCGCCTACGTTCTCCAGTCATCTAAGTAGACTCTCGGCTATTCTGCGCATCCTTCGCAATGCAGGTCTTCAACTTAACTCTGCCAAATGCCGCTTCGGTCGCCGCGAGATCACTGTAATTGGCCATCTTGTCGATGCTACACGTATATTGGCCTGACCCTGCCAAAGTTTGCGCCGCTGCCAACCTTCCGACACCTCGCTCTACTCAGGACGTCCGTCACTTTTTCGGCCTGTGTTCTTATTTTCGGCGGTTTGTGAAAGATTTTGCAGCACTAACACGGCCCCTCACCTGCCTGCTTAAGAAAGACGCGACTTTTTCTTGGGGTCCTTCACAAGCGTCCGCCTTCTCACAGCTGATTGGAATACTGACATCACCACCAGTGTTGGCTCACTTTGACGAATCTGCGCCCACAAAAGTCCGTACCGACGCCAGTGGCCATGGAATTGGCGCAGTTCTAGCCTAGCGTCAGCATGGTCAGGACTGCCTTATTGCTTGTGCCAGTCGCCTTCTTTCCTCGGCTGAGCAAAACTATTCGATCACAGAGTGAGAGTGTGTCGCTCTAGTTTGGGCCATCGCCAAGTTTCGCCCTTACCTCTACGGCCGACCCTTCACCGTCATTACTGACCACTATGCTCTATGCTGGCTGTCTTCTCTCAAAGATCCCACTGGTCGCCTTGGTCGTTGGGCGCGGCGACTTCAAGAATACTCGCATACCGTCGTTTACAAGTCTGGCCGCCTGCACCAGGATGCCGACTGCCTCTCCAGATACCCAGTAGATCCACCGGATGCTGCCCTGAGCGACTCCGGCCCGTGTGTTCTTTCTATCTCTGAACTCTTCAACATCGCTGCCTAAGAACGCCTTGACGCGTCTCTACGCAAGATCATCCAAAAATTGCACTCCCACGCTCCTGATCTTTCCCTCCACCCCTTTGTACTCCAAAACGACAGGCTATATCGTCGCAGTTTACTCCCTGGCGGACCTGACCTGTTGTTAGTCATCCCGGCTCACCTCCGTTCCACTGTCCTGGCGCAGCTTCACGACGCACCAACGGTGGGACATCTTGGCGTGTCACGCACATACGACCGCGCACGCCGCCCTTTCTATTGGCCTGGGATGTCCCGCTGTGTGCGCCGTTACGTGGGCTCATGGGACCTTTGTCAGCGCCGAAAAAAGTTGACTCTGCCACCTGCAGGCCATCTTCAGCCTCTGGACATTCCATACGAGTCTTTTCACCGCGTCGGCCTCGATTTACTTGGTCCGTTTCCCCTATCCGCCTCAGGGAACAAGTGGGTCGCCGTTTCCACAGATTATGCGACGCGGTTTGCCATTACGCGTGCACTTCCCACTAGCTGTGCCACCGACGTTGCAGACTTCTTGCTGCAAAACGTCATACTCCAGCACGGAGCTCCTCGGCAACTGCTCACTGACCGCGGCAGACAGTTGCTGTCCAGGGTGATCGATGACATTCTAAGATCCTGCGCGACGCAACATAAACTGAATACAGCCTACCATCCACAGACGAATGGCTTGACAGAACGCCTGAACCGCACCCTTACCGACATGTTGGCCATGTATGTTTCTGCCGACCACCACGACTGGGACGTTGCACTACCCTTTGTGACATTCGCGTACAACACTTCCAGGCATGCGACCGCTGGTTATTCGCCGTTTTTCCTCTTATACGGTCGAAACCATGGTGTAAGAAGATAGGTGTTCCGACGGCGCGCCCGCGCTGGGGAGAGAGACCGGCCACTTCGTGTGACCGGAAGTGAGCGCCGCCGCTAGGAGCAGCACGTGTTCAGGAGGTCTTGGAGAAGCGGCACAACAGTGGATAATTTACGACCTCCGTCAGCATTTAAGCACCAATACTCAAAGATATGCAATTTTTCGTTATTTACACGCCAGATCCTGAGCAGGTAGAAGGTTTCATGCCACTTACAGTCAAAATACCGTCATTTCGAACATGAGAGAGACGCGTCGTCTGCTCGAGCAGACGGCGCGCTGCGCTTAGCGCTGCTCGCCGCGTCGGAGTCAATCGGACTGTCGGCAGAAATATAAAGGGACGTTGCGCCAACCAAGTAGAGTCGTTTTAAGCAGGCGAACGACATATATTCATCGGAATAAAGCACTTCTGCCGCGCGTGCCCATAAACGCGCCAGCAAAGCAAGCGAAAAAGTGGAGCCCAGAGCAGGTGCTGCCCCTTGCGGCAGCGGCGTGCGTAGAGTCTCACTAAGTGGCCGCGCCTCGCGCCGCCGTCGGATCACCTTCCTTTTTACACCGTGATCGAAACCCTACATTGCCCATGGACACCCTGGTGCCTTCTTCTGGGTGCCCACCCACTGAATACGCTCAAGAGACTATTGCACGTGCCGACCATGCACGTCAAGTTGCTCCCAGTCGATTTTCTGAGTCCCAAATCCACCAGCAGTCTCTCTACAACAGCCACCACAGGACCACCCACTTTGTCCCTGGATCGCTCGTTCTCTTGTAGTCCCCAGCACGACGCGTTGGCTTATCCGAAAAACTGCTCTTCCAGTACACCGGTCCATATCGCGTGTGCCGCCAAGTGACTGATGTCACTTATGAAATCGCTCCACTGCTGCCCTCGTAATCTCTGCTCCTCTCCGCAAGGACATTGTACACGTTGCCCGTCTCGAGCCCTATCGTGCCCCGGACAGGCCTTAAAACATTGTGTGCTAGTTTTTTTTTTTTCATGTACCCTTCGTTCACCTGCACCGAGTCGGTCTTTTGCCGCCGGAGGGTAGTGTTATGAGCCAGTTGTCCGGCGGACAAAGAAGATGCTGAAGCATAGAGCCGACGAGACGAGGAGGAGGTGAAACTGTGGTTCGCGATCTTTGTTGTTGCTGGCCAACATTTAGTCTCCTTGTACATAGTGTAAATAAGCCCCCTTTTCTGTAAATCTCCCCGTAACAATATTATAATGATTGTGAAAACAGGGCTGCAAGTAAAAATTTAGTCGTGGAATACGGCAACGCAGTCTTCTAAATGTTAGTTCGAATTGGCGGTTAGGACACCACTGTCGGTTCCAAGAATAATTTAGATGTATAAAGTCTGTAGATTTGGCTAATGCGAGTAGACGCAGTGTTTCTTGACTTCTCTAAAGCTTTTGATCGCGTTCCTCATCACAGGCTTCTAATCAAATTAACACACGTAAATATTCACCCAGGCGTTCTTGCATAGAATAAAGATTTCCTCCAACAGACAAAAATTCACCTGTGCTAATGGATGAAACTCTTCTTCTGTGCCTTTAACATTTGGAGTGCTCCCGGGCAGCGTAGTTGGTCCCCTACTTTTCTTAATTTTTATTAATGATCTACCCAAATGTGTCTCATCTCGATTTCGATTATTCGCAGATGATTGTGTTATATATCCTAATATAATTATTGACGCTGACCGCCATGCCCTACAAACTGATCTTGATGCGGTGACTGATTGATGCTCCTCGTGGTGATTGTCTTTAAATACGTCTAAAATAAAGCTAACGTCATTTACAAATGATTCCACTAGCCTTCCCACAGCCCACTTTTTCAATAGTACTAGCGTAGAACTTACGTCAACTTAGAGGTACCTCGGCGTTCATCTTCAGTCTGGCTTAGCTTGGCATCACCCAATTAACACCGTCTTAGCATCAGCTAAGTGGGCATTCCGTCTTCTTAAACGTAACCTCTAGCACTCACCTTCACACTTAAAGAAACTTGGTTATATCACACAGATCCAGCCAAAAATTCAACATGCTTCCGGCATATAGGATCCCGATAAAGCATATGTCACCAACAACACTAAATTGCTGCAAAACCACGCTTTTCGCTACATCTCTTCAGATGATTCACGCTTCACCAGCGCCACATCATTAAAACAACGTGTAGAGTTGGAACCACTATCATGTCGACAACACTTCGCTCGCCTAACTATCTCATATACTGTATCATCATTCCACGCTTCACGATTACTTCTTTTCGCCACCCCTGCAGTCTTCCGCGCCGTGACCACGATAACAAAGTAAAGAGCATTACATGCCACTCTTCTCTTTACGCGAGACCATTTATTCCTCGCACAATAATAGAATGGATTAACCTACCATACGCATAGCTGCTGAAGTTAACCTACAATATTTCCATACTTTGTTGCAAAAAAACGGTTATAGTTAGCTAATTAGTTATTATTTATTCTTTTGTTATGTGCATATCAACATGCTGGACGTGTATCAATGTTTCGTGATTTTAAGAGTTCCTGCATATACCCCCTTTACATGACTACATCGTGTTCTTGTTTTAATATTTTAACGCGATAGCGTTGAGGGCCCCGTGTCGCAGAAAATCCGGCATCGGTGTCGGCGCCGGCGTCCGCGGCTGAGAAAATAATCACGAGCTTCGACTACGCAGGCCCTTCGCGTGGCACAGAGTTACTGAACTAATTGAATTTCTCAAAAAGAAATTCATCAAAAAAATCGTAAAGTAAGACTTTACCACAACCTGCAGACATGATAGCGTCGGATTGTAATTTGAATGTAAAAGAAAACACAATTCTGTTGCAAAGATACTCAAACACAAACTCATTTTCCAGCATTTCTACCATACAGCCAGGTTACTTGGGAAAAATCCGCCAGATCACACGCCCTGTGCGAAACAATGTTATGTGAAACCGTGTGTAGGGAGCCTACCAAGTTAACCCAATGACCATGAGAGCATCAATACGTAGGCGGCTCTTTCATAACCTACATGAGACGCATGTCATGACATTCATGTCATGACCCATCATTTATGTCTGAACCCATTTGAGTGGTTTATGAGTGTTGATCTTTTTTTGGCTGAGTCATTGTCGTTTTTGCTGAGTAATGCTCATGACTATGACTTCTCCTATCATCCTTCAGTGTTTCCTTCACTTAGTACCTACGTCTGAACCCATTTCAGTGGTTTTTGAGTGTTAATCGTTTGTCGCTAAGTCATTGTCATTTGAAGCGGCTGTTTCATGACCTACATGACACGCATGTGATGACATTCATGTCATGCCCTATCATTTATGTTCATCATGCGCTCTTGTCATACTATATGCTAATTTTGGTACCTACTAAGTTAATGAAACGATTATGAAAGCATCAAGAGGTAGGCAAGTGTTTCATGATCTACATGACACATGTCATGATATTCATGTCATGACCTATGATTTATGTTCGTCATACACTCTTGTCATAGTATGTCAATTTTGGTACATACCAAGTTAACGAAACGACCATGAGAGCACAAAGTCATAGGCGGCTAGAAAAATAGATACAGTCAAAGTAGCAAACGTTTGCCAAGAAATGCTTCGCATTAAAAAAAAGCCGCAAGATCCCACGCCCTGTGGGAATCGATCTTATGCAAAGCAGTGTGTGCGTAGCCTACCAAATCAACGAAATGACCATCAGAGCACCAAGACGTAGGCGGCTCGTTCATGACCTCAGGAGTCGCTTTAGCTACACCTAAGAGACCTTAAGGCGAAAGCCTTAGTCATGCTCATGACTATGACTTCGACCATCAACCATTAGCCTTTTCCTTCACTTAGTACCACATCCAAACCCATTCCATTAGTTTTTTAGTGTTAATACTTTTTCGCAGAGTCATTCTCATTTTTGCTGAGTCATGGTCATGAGTATGATTTCTACCACAATCTTTTAGTGCTTCCTTCACTTAGGGCCCTCGTCGGAACCCATTTCAGTGGTTTTTGAGTGTTAATCTTTTCTCACGGAGTCATTGTCATTTATGCTGAGTCATGCCCACGATTTTAACTTCTACCATCATCCTTTAGTGTTTCCTTCACTAAGGGCCCATGTTCGATCCCATTTCAGTGGTTTTTCAGTGTTATTCTTTTTTCGCTGAGTCATTGTCATTTTGCTTAGTCATGCTCATGACTATGACTTCTACCAGCATCCTTCAGTGTTTCCTTCACTTAGTACCCACGTCCGAACCCATTTGAATGGTTTTTGAGTGATAATCTTTTTCGCATGAGTCATTGTCATTTTTGCTCACTCATGGTCATGACTATGACTTCCACCATCACCCTTTAGTGTTTCCTTCACTTAGTACCGACGTCAGAACAAATTTCACTGGCTTTTGAGTGTTACTATTTTTTGGCAGAGTCATTGACGTTTTTGCTAAGTCATGCTCATGAATATGACTTCTACGACCATCCTTTAGTGTTTCGTTCACTTAGTACCCACGTCCGAACCCATTTCAGTGGTTTTTGAGCGTTATTCTTTTTTTCGTTGAATGATTGTTATGACCTACATGACACGCATATCATGACATTTATGTCATGGTCTATCAGTTCTGTTCGTCATAGACTTCTGTCATACTATGCCAATTTTGGTACCTACCAAGTTAACAATATGTCCATGAGAACACCAAGACAGACATAAACAGGACATGAAACAGCCGCCTGGCTGTTTTATGTCCTACATGACACGCACGTTATGACATTCGTGTCATGACATATCATTTATGTTCGTCATATACTCTTGTCATATTATGTTAGTTTTGGTACATACCAAGTTAACGAAATGACCATACCCGCCGTGATTGCTCAGTGGCTATGCTGTTGGGCTGCTGAGCACGAGATCGCGGGATTGAATCCCGGCCACGCCGGCCGCATTTCGATGGGGGCGAAATGCGAAAACACCCATGTACTTAGATTGAGGTGCACGTTAAAGAACCCCAGGTGGTCCAAATTTCCGGAGCCCCCCCCCCCCCCCTGCGGCGTGCCTCATAATCAGATGGTGGTTTTGGCACGTAAAACCCCATAATTTAACTTTTTTAACGAAATGCCCATGTGAGCAGAAATAGGTAGGAGGCTAGATACATAGATAGATAGATACTGTCAAAGTAGCAAATGTTCGCTAAGAAATGCTTCGCATTTAAACCATCCAGATGGCACTCACCTCCTCGGCAGTTTAGAGTTACTATATATGGCTCCCGCAGGGAGCCCTGTGGGAACTATATACAGTAACTATATGGCAGATCTAACACGACTTTGCCTGCCTAATGTGTTTTTGGACACGGCGCATGGCTAGGGGGAACAGCAAACAATTATAAGATAACAAAAAAGGTCCTAGGGCCTTCACATTTTCATATAAGGCGGCTGACATTGCTCCTGTAAAAGGGTCTTCCGAGCAATTCACTTGTGTTTAAAAGTGAAGCCGACTTTAAGGGGATCGGTGTAAGCTTAGTCTTTGTAAGCTGGCTTTCACAAGTTGTGTGTTGCAGTGAAGCCTACCCATAAAGAAAAATGCGATCCGAAGGGGGTCCAATAAGGATATCGCGTTCCACTTTTAAAGGCGAAGCTTAAGGTTCCACCAGTTTTAATGTTCATAGTTCATGTTTAGAGCTTTATTTCATGTTTCTTCTCTAAACAATGTATTATTAGTTTTAGTTCGAGCACTAGTGTTGTATTTCTCAAGCATGAGTTTGGGTCTCCCCCCCCCCCTCCTCGTGTAATACCTTCGCATGAGGGCCCTTAGGAGTATTGTAAATAAACAAAAAAGTGCAAAGTGTTTCTCGTCTTATCACCCACAAGAGCAAAGGTGTAAATTGTCTTCCTACATAGGTAAATAAGGAGAGCATGGCAGGCTGGGCTGAGGGGCTTAGCTTGTTGTTCAGCTCTTGCATGACTCATAGGCGCCGCCATCGGCTGCTGTGCCTGTGCAGCCACAAACGAAACGGCGGTGGCGAAATTGGCTACTGTGTATCTATAGACGAAAGTACTTTCAGTATATTTTGCACGCTTCCGCTTAACATACGTGCTGTGTAATCTAGAGCCAGCAGTCTTTCCAAGCTACCGTGTACAGTGCATCTTTCTCAAAAAATTTTCCGTATCTCTGCAATCCCTGCCTGCAGTGTAACATAAAATTACTTGTCCGCTGCAGCAAAAAAAAAAGACATTTCTTGGTCTTTGCCACCGCCATAACTTAAGAGTGTCAGGTAGTTCGTGAAAGGCCCTCAAAAGCTTAAGTAGTCAATGCAAGCACTCATTTGCTACGTAGCATCGCAATGCAACAGCTTATGCCAATGCTGCCGGGTCTTCTGACAAGTAGTAACCAAATGTGTTTTAGAAAAGAAAATTATCTTTCAAAAGGTTTCTTAGGGTTTTAAAAACAAGAGTAGGCAAATATAGAGCCAAATGAGCAAGATAGGCTTTTATGGCAACTATAAAGTCACTGATAAACTACTTCTTGACCCATTATTCGTGCTTATACACCACACATTTGTTCGCGCTCTGGCGCGATGGAAGAATGGACATATTCTTAAAATGCAATCGGCTATTTATTGTAAGCATATGAGACAGAAATTATACTTACCAGGTTATCTTCAAAAAAGGCAGAAACTCTCAGACTTAGCCTATATACTTTTTGCCAATTGTAAATAATCTCAATTCAGGCGGTTCAGCACATTTACGGAACAATTGAATAATCTGTACTTTTCTTTTTCGCTTTCCTGCCAATTACAGTAGTCATGTAAAGCTTGTGCATGATTGTTTAGTTAGTTTTACGATGCTCGTAGCCAGCGTCTTGAAGTCTTGCAGGGTTAGAACTCGCACTGTCCGGGGCTTCGCTGGACTCACCGAGCATAGTACATCGCCACTTAAGTTATAACTGACAGCTATGAGCAAGCTCCAAATGCGCGAATGATGCTATCCGGAGTCAAGCGTCCTTCGTTGCTGAAGCTCAGTCATCTGCGCATTGAGCTTTCAGGGTACGTATTACCATTTGATCACAATGTAGGGTGCCTTCGTTTTTTTTTGCAATCGGTCGTGTAATGCGACGCGTCATGAATCAACCTATATCATCATCATCATCAGCCTGTATTTTATGTCCACTGCAGGACGAAGGCTTCTCCCTGCGATCTACAATTACCCCTGTCTTGTGCTAGCGTATTCCAACTTGCGCCTGCAAATTTCCTAACATCATCATCCCATCTGTTTTTCTGCCGACCTCAACTGCATTTTCATCCTCTTGGTATTCATTCTGTACGTATATACATACTGCTAAATAGCTCAGTCAGACAGCGGTATCTTAAATACATCCGTCTAACAGTGATCGATCCAGCATACCGCCTCAGATCACCAGTGACATGAGATGTATCAAATATTTTTGAATGACAAAATTAAATTTTGCTCCTTTTTTACTGAGCCACAGCAATGGTAGAAAGAACTTTGAATGACTGCCAGTACCATTAGTAGATATATCCGCACTCGCACTGCCACTGGAATGCGTGCAAAATTAAAGAACACGCAATATGTCTCATGACAGTGGCTCTTTTCCACTCTTGATATTCTTTATCCCAAACACTAATCAATACTTCAATCACCTTACCACTATCAAAGTCTCCGTTACGGACCAAGATGATTTCAAGTCCGCAATTACCGCTCATTTTAATGTGTATTTGGGAATGCGTATGTATTTTCCACTCCTCTGTAATGCCTAAACGAACCTGAGAGTAATTGAATGACAAAATTAAAAAAATAAACATGACTGCATACCGGCAAAGCTAATTTAAGGATACTGGCCAGTATGCAACGCTTAGTAGTCCATTGCGTCTGGCGCACTCCTAAACGCTCTCTGGATCTGAAGCGAACTCAGTTAGGCCTAGGCTGCCTATACACATAAATAGCTTGGTTTTAAATCTGACTTCGGCTAGCTACCTAGCACGTAAGGGAAATTACGTTGAGGCTGTGATGCATTTTATTTTCGCGGTGGAGTTGGAGCAGTTTTCCGGGAGATTTATATCCACTGATGGGTGAAGGCCTTTCCTAGTGGTCTCCCGCATCACCGCTCATTTACGTGCGCCATCTCCATCGTATAGCTTAGAAAATGTGATATAATAATTTGACGTCCTAGATTACCGTTCCATCATCTTCGAACCCAATAGATGCAGGTATGTACAAATACAAAGAATTATAATTGAACGATGTCCATCAAACCACGTAACGCCTTCAGTTTCATTTATAAATTCCTGACGACGTTTTGTTGGGACAGCCAGTATCTCATCCCAAATCCCCGACTTTACTACTTGTTAGTAAGCGGTGTTCTTGTGTAAGTTCTGTCATCCCTGTGTAAATTGATGTCGACCTAAACAGTCGGTCATGCTATGCTAGTGACTGCCATGTGCATTTGTCTGGAAACTTCCTTCACGTTATCCAGATTGCCTATGATTACTTCGCCAAGTTAAGGGAACGCTTGCAGAGCTTCAAGAAGCTGTCTACCAATGGAGAACTGTTACCAGCGTGCGGAACACTACCTTTGTATTTATTTATTTATTTATGTATTTATTTATTTATTATACCTTGGAAATTCCTGACATAGGGGTGTTACATGAGGGCTTGGCTGAGCTAAGTGGAACAGTGACTGGAGAACAGCATTAAAATTACGCAAGTCGAATTTATGCATGGCGTTGGCGGGCCGACCATTCAAACGCTTTGCTTAAGTGACAAAAAAATTAGCATAGGTGGGTGGTTGTCGGCACCGGGTAGGGCACATGGCTTTAATATGGTTAGCCCGGCGGGACAGGCGATCACCTGGCCGTAGAGGTAATTACTGAAAAGCCGCGTGAAAGAATTTGTGAAGGAGATAGTGCCTAGATATATCACCGACGTCATCTCACAAAAACAAACCAGATGGTAAAACCTATTACCCAAATTTTGAGTAAAAATGCAACTGTAACACTGCTATAGCTTCATCGAGTGTGTCAATCAATGGCCGGTTTCTTCATTGAAACTCACAGACCCTTACATAGAGCTCTTTACTCTGCGCGCTTGCATTTGGCAAATTTTACAAGGGATCATCAATTGCAGCGAGTCCAGAAATACAAGCCCCAATGGTACGAGCAAATTCTGTATTCTGAAAAAATGCAAATCATATATACAGCAACTTGCTGGAGAATGTGTAGTGCGCATTTGGCTGCAAAGATGCTGAAGGGCTGGCCGTACGTGTAAAGCCACAACTTCTCGACCACCGACAGCAAGGAGTTCGAAGTTTGATAAATGATGGCTATCCACGACGTCTAGCAGCGATGCTGTGGGGCCAAAGACAGAGCACATTGTTTGCCTGTAGGGTCTTGCTGCAATAAAACAGCACCGATTCTATCATTTGTTATTTCCGTCCTGTAAGATGAATGTGCTATCTTATTGAGCCAACGCTGGTTGCTTCCGTGGAGCTCCTTTCATACCAGCAAAACAAATATTCTTGACGGTGGCGCAATCACAAGATGAGTTCGTCTTCCGCAAACATTAATCATTGCAGTCTGACTTGCAAAGTCGTACATAAAACACCCGAATTGTGACGCAGTACTGTAAAAAATTACAATTCGCTTGCACTGTACGCTGCCTTGGATTCTGTGCTATTCTCCCAATTTCTTTATTACAGCGGTATCTCATGCTCTTTGGCGGCATGGTACATGTATACATCCTTTCAATTGAGACAAAACATTTAGTCGATCCCAAGTCAATGTGGGCGTAACGCGTTAGTAGATTTTTCTTTTATATTTGCGCAAAAGTTACGTTTCGCATTCACGCACCAGAAAGTGCTCCTGTTCTGTAGCACAGTTCGTTGCGTCACGAAGACCTTCTTGTTCCTCTCAACACTCATTTTGGGCCGCCTTCTCTTGCACGCTGACTGCTCGCGAGGGTCCTCATTTCTTGACGCCACTTCTTTTTCCACACTTATTCATCACTTCTCTGTAGCCGACATGTTTAGCACTGCTCCGTAGCTCAACACTCCACACTATCTGCATGCCCTTGTGCAGTTCTGTTTTCTTCCCATCTTTCGCCTCGTTCGGCTGCTTAGCCTGTCGATTCCTTCTGGACGTCACTGTAGCCGACTTAAACTTTCTGTTGCCGCCTCGTTCTCTTCTTATCTCGTGTACCGCTTGTATGTTTGGGCGCATATTCATTCTAGGGCACTGCCCACGAGTGAGCAAATCACCTGTGTCGCATTCCTGATTACATACCAAGCCGCCCAAGTTGTCTATTCGGGCATGTACTGAGGCACACATTCACAATGGCCCAACTTCACGTTTACTCGGCAAGGAAGCGCGCCCAATGTGGAACGAGGAGGTGAAAAAAGAGAAAGGTTCCGTAAGAAAAAAAAAGTCGCAGTTGCGCCCGAAAGGTGAAGCATCAATTGCGACAGCAAATCAGTAGAGAGCTAAACGATGCAGGGATAGTAGATGTACGGCACTATAATATTGGACACATTCACTTACTAACTGAATTAATAAACATGGTGTAAGCGCGCTCAAGCAAACATGAATAGATTCCACTCGACGACCACATATAACCGCTGTCAAACCGCCAGCAGCAGCGGCAGCAGCAGCGAGGGAACGTTCGTCCGGTCTATCGCTTCAACGGAAACTGAGCGGCGAAAGCCGAGAGCATAGAAAGCTATGAGCCGTCTGCAGATTGCTTTCAAGATACGGTGCGGGTGACGGCCCGCAGCCGCGCAAAGTACAAGTACACAGTTGCGGGCAGAGTAGAAACCGCACCCCCTCCCTCCCGCGCTGCCTTCCCGCTTTCCTACTTTCGCGTGCGAGACGGAGTCGCCAGTTGCCCTTGCGCCGTTGGTGCCGCAGCACAACGTCGGCTCCCGCTCCTTCACTCCAATCGCCCCACGGCCTTTCGCGCGATGGTCGCGTTTGCTCTCTGCCATGCGTTAGCACTTCATGAAAGCGCCCGTCCCTCGTGCGCTTTCATTCGCACATATATACAGCATACGGTGCGCGGCGACGATTTTCTCTCCCTGGGACTTTCTACGGAACCCCACGGTGACGACAACGGCGACAGTGACCCCGACGGCAGAAATCCACTTGGAGTGTCCATATAATTGCTATCGCAATAATATGTCGATAGCAATGACCAACAGTGCCGTTAACTGTGTGTTAAGGCCTTAGCGACAATACTAAGCCCTAGTGGCGCACGCAATCAATGTGTCTGGGTGCACAAACCGCACAGTCCATTTCCAGTGCGCCCTTCTGAAGCCATCCATTTCCAGTGCCCTGTCGGGGGCATTACAAGCCCAGGAACAATACGGTGGGAGTGATATTATTTAATATTATAAATAATGCCGTGCTATTTCTCCATGGATGCGTTATAGTAAAAATACGTAGATTCAGCGCACATATTGAGCTATAAGTGAGGCGAAACTTTCCTGAAACATATAATCCGCCTTTTTCACGGCGCTACGGTGCATGCGCCCTGCCCTGGCGGATTAGTCGCGAAACGTTTTGGAAGGGTCGCGCGCGCGGCCGTGCGGCCCCGTCTCGGGGGAACGTCCCCCGAAAAAAAAAGAATGCGCTCGCACGCGCGCTACTGCAAGTGCAAACTCGTGCTGTGTACCTCGTTGAAACTTCACTGGTATACCTCGACGTCGGTGCGGTACGGAAAACGTGCATAGCGTAAGACTGCAACTCCACTTTTAACAGAAAGCGGTGAGGGCTTCTTCCAGACTGCATAGGGAACCACGCCCAGGCAGCACAACAGCACTGGGCCAAGCATGGTCCAATGCTCGCAGAAATTGGTACGAACTTTGGCCCAATCCTGGCATCATGGCAAAGTGCAACCCGATCCAAGGTTCACCCACTGTTCGAGCCAAGATTGGCCTAACAGTTTGCCATTGTAGAATCCAATGTAGTTCGAGCATAGAGCCAGTGTTCAGCCATTTTGTATTTCAAGAATCCAGTGCTCAACCATTCTGTATCCAACGCGTTTCCAGCATACCCAGTGCTCAGCCATTTTCTATCCAACGCGTTTCCAGCATATCCAGTGCTCAGCCATTTTCTATCCAACGCGTTTCCAGCATATCCCAGTGCTCAGCCATTTTCTATCCAACGCATTTCCAGTGCTCAGCCATTTTCTATCCAACGCGTTTCCAGCATATCCAGTGCTCAGCCATTTTCTATCCAGTGTGTTGCAAGCATAGCCTGTACTCAGCCATTTTGTTGCTTGTATGCTGGCTTACTGCCTATAAAATTAGTAGCTAAGAAAACGTGATGTAAAAAAGTGCAGGAAGGAAACACACAAAGCATAAACGAAAATATAATTTATTTGGCCTATTTTAGGCAATGCCTCAATCGATGCATAGAGGGGCAGGGGGAGCAGCAGGAGCAAGGGCAGGAGGAGGGGCAGGAGCAGGGGCAGGAGGAGGGGCAGGAGCAGGGGCAGGAGGAGCGGCAGGAGCAGGGGCTGCAGCAGGGGAAGGAGCATGGGCAGCCGGACAGGAGGGGCCAACGGTGGACTGGCCAGGGCCCTGAGGCCAAGGGTGGGGCAGGGAGAGGGCAGCAGTGGGCAGGCAATGATCCCTGCCCCGAAGGGAGGGATCATCGGGCTGCTCTGCTGCTAACGTTTCTGCAAAACGCCTCTTGCTGCCACCGCCCCTGTCCACAGACCCTGGCAACCACCTCTTAATGAAGCCCTGAGCTTCTGTCAGGTCGGCCCCCCCTTTTGCACAGATGACATCTGCACACAAACATACAAAGACCACAATTAGTACATTCAACATGCACGCACAATAGAGCAGGCAAACACATTCAACAAAAGAAAACCTTAACATAGTCTTTGCACAGTTCATCTGACAGAATTTGCAACCGCAGTCAACCATATTGAATCGAGGTTCACAGCATGCTCAGCAACGAAATGCAGAATGCGCAAAGTAATGCTGTGGGGAATCAAATACTGCTATCGCCTTCTCCGCCATGAAAATTCTTGATCCATTTACAGGATCTTCATCCCTGTTGCCTTCGTTGACATTCCTGTTTTTCCACCCTAACATAGCGTTAACATCATCAGTGATGATCACACCATGTCTTTACCAACCGAGACATATTCATCAACTATCTCACCCGCTGATGCTAAACGTGTAAGCTGCCTGGTGTGATGCAATTCATCGGCATGCTCGTCAAGCAATTCACCTACACTGCCATTGGCACTAGTGCAGAGCACACCTTCGCAACGCCTTCAAGGGCAGTGGTGGCCGAGTATGTGGCTTTCATAGTAAAAAATGAAATCAGCCAACAGGGACACCTAAATTTCTTCGTTGTAGAAGTTAACAATTTGTATGAAAGACAGGAGTTTGGCAAGCCATTTCGCTGTAGAGGAGTTCAGCTGTATACACAATACTTGCAAATGCAAAAGGATGACTAAGGAGGCCTTACCTGTCACTATCCGGCATAACTTCAGATTTACGAAAGCCCTCTTCCCCTTCCTGCCATGAAGGCTGTAAAGCACTTGGACGGGGTGTGCCATTACAGCCTTCATGGCATTCGATGCCACCTCGCGCAGCGACTTCCCTCCTATTTGCAGGAGGTGCTTGCGCTGCAAAAGACAAAAATGTGGTAATGAGCATGGTACGTGACGTTTTCAAGTTGAAAAATCTACCCAATACTACTAGAATATAATTTATTGCCAAGAGAAGTGAATTTTTAGCCAAGTGCAAAGCAAGACTTTTTTGCTGCAAGAGGTTTGTGAAGCAATGCTCTTTAATTGTAAATGTGCTCCACAACACCTGGAACGGTGTTGTGGAAGAAACACAAACACGAAGTGCATCAGATCTTGTCTGTTCTGTGCATTTCATGTTTGTGTTTCGTAACCCTTAGCACTGTAACTGTGTTTCATAGTAACTACCTCTCCAAGCTTTCACCATCATTAAAATTAATGTAAGTGCACCAATTCTACTTGTATGCAAATTGCCAATGCATAATTAAGAGATGTGACATTAGACTGCAGAAAAGTCGGATCTACACACGTGTGGCACAAAACAGCTTAAAGGCATACCGACACGATATTTTCAGACCTTCACATTTTGTGTTAAAGGGACTGACAACCAGTTTTTAAAGACCTAGTTTTGTGGTAACCAAAAGCTAGCCCTCAGCAGTGTTTACACCTGCAGCTTCGCAAACTGTGAAAGCAGCCCATCATTCTGCTTTTACAGGATGAGGGGAACTGCAGTTACCTGCTCACATTTTGGACTTTTCAACCACTTTTGAAAATATCAAGTTGGTAAAATAAGTTTGCATTGTCATACAGACCTTCTTACATTTGTACAGCGTTTTTCCCCTAAGTACACGCCTACATCATGGCTGCCTGGCGCCCGTTATCATTCTGTCGATAGACTTACCAAGCCAACTCATCAAAAACAAAGGCTGTGCGCCACTTTCCTGCTCACTACAAATGAAGGCTTATCAGCATATTGTAAGTTAAAAAAATAACAGAAAAATGTGGACTGCATTTCAATAACAATACCATGAACCTCGTACACTAATAGAAAGCCACATGATAGGCCTCTTATTCATGGTAAATAAAACTAGATTAAAGTGAGGTAAATACAGTATATACAGAAGATCATTGCACCCCTTTCCTGTACTGTGTCCCACTTGTTTGCACTGCTATTTATCATTCACGATGTATCTACAACTTGTCCAACAAAAAGAATTTACGCACAAGTGCTCTGCATTGTGTCCTTCTACATAGAGCTGCCAGTTTGCACTTTGTATCAGCAATGGATTTTTATTACCTTAACGACTTACTCCTGCTTCATGAATGTATCTCTACGGAGAGCTGTTGGAAATCGACGATTCAGCAAGTCACTATGCTAGCTCAGTGGCTATGGCGTTGCGGTGCTGAGCTCGAGGTCACAGATTTGATTCTGGCATTCATGGTCACATTTCGATGAGGCCTCATTGCAAGAACACTAGTGTATGCTTAGATTAAGATGCATGTTAAAGAAACTAAGGTCCAGTCGAAATATATCATTAGAACCTATACAGCAGGGAACAAATTATTTGCATGAACTCTTTTGTGTGTGCGATGCAAAGTTCCTTCACATAAAACCCACAGCATGTTTCATGAAACATGCACAGAACTTCCACATGTTAAATAGCCTTATAATTAAGAATAAAAGGGCAGTACAAACCAAGGTGGCAGCCACAGCCTCATCCTGCACGGCTGCCTCTGCTGCCTCCAATTCTTCAATATTGTCGGCAGGTAGTCGAGGAAGAACTGGAGGCACCGTCGACAGGGCAGGCTGAGACACTGCACGGGTCCTGTCGAGAGGCTCAATTTCATCCAGCCTCTCGGACACGACCCGTACCTCATGCCACAGCTGCTGGAGCTCATGCAAGACGTCCCTGTTCTGCTGCCGCACCTCCAGCTGCACCCGCAGCACCCGCAGCAGCACCGCTGAAACACAAAAATATTTACTTCATAGCAGAAGCGGTACATTTAGGGCACATTTGATTGGTTGTTTCAGAGCACTCTGGTGAATGTAAAATATCAGGATTTGTACAGGTCTCGGTGGCAGAAATTCATAGGTATTCAAATGCTTTCAAGGCCGCGTCAAAGCTTTTTTTCAGTGTGCAGAGCAGCATCCCGTGTATCATTTTCCTATTATAACACTTCCAAAACACTTTAAATAGCCTCATTGCACTATAAACACAAAAAGTTATACAGTAAATGCTTGTTAATTCGTACCTCATTTATTCGAACCTTTGGATAATTGAACTGACTGTCACGGTCCGGCCACGCAGTGTAGGCGTTATGGGTAAACCAACTCAATACTGCACATGCGCATCAGCTTCTCCATTAATTTGAACTGCGCGCTGCCACGCGGTGATAAAGAAAGAGGAACTCGCCACATATATTAATATGGCGAGAACCTCTATGACCTGCAATAAGTGGTTATTACAATAGTGCTGACCGAGAAAAAAATAAAAGAAAGAGAAAGAAAACGGAAAAAGTGCAGTCCCCTGGAGCGTTTTATCAGCCAAGGAAGTGCAGACATGGCCTTTGCAACGAGGATAGTGCGCGCTCCCAATCTTGGAGGCCATACAGCGGGCCACTGGAAGCCAAGCCAGCAGTCGTGCGAAATGGATCTGCCTGGGCACTCGCCGTGGCTTAAGCTTTTTATACCATTGTTCTTAATGTGGAAAGTTTGCCGGGTCCACACTGATCCGCCATATAAAGCGGATCACAAAATCGATTTTAGATTGTACCCACTCAAGAAATTCCAAATGTTTTCAAGGGTCTTGAAGACATGTTTCAATTTCAAGAAAGTGTGCGAACCCTGATTTGCGTAAATCTGCTTTAAAGATGTCATGAAAATAAGTAGGACTAGTAATGAAATTGCTTAGTTTATACTTTTCATGCTCATAGTAAAGTAGTTGCTGTTTTCCACAATTTATGTGGAAAATAGCCTGACAACAAGTTACATTATCGAAGTGTTTAGAAACAACCAGTTCTATGCGCTTGACCTACATTCAAAAATTCCATTCTTATAAACTGAAGGCTTGAAGGAATAAGATGTAGATGATATATCAAGAAATAGTAAAGCAACAATGCAGCGTACCGAGCCAGCTGATGAATTAAAACACAGGTAAACATACTAGCAAAATGCCTACACAAGACTAAGTGTGCGGCTGAATGCATCACATGATTCTGTCCGAGCCAAACTGCTGCATGTTTACAAATGTCAGGTTTTCTTCATTTATGCTAAAATTCCTTGCTTGTTGCATATAGTAATGGCAGCTTAAGGGCTCTGAACCACATTTTATCATAGTCAAGAAATGCATTTGAAGTTAAAGTGACTATTTCAGAAATACTTTCCCATAAAAAGTACAATGCATTCAACAGAAGCAGAGTTATTGGCAATCGAAGAGCGCCTTGATCCCGTTCACGAGGCTCCTGGTCCTTCTATGACTTGCACTGTGAAGGCTACGGCAGAGTGGGGCGGGCATACCCACAACGTTCGTCCTATAAAACATCACCGTGGTGGGAAGCTTTAATTTTATTTTGGATGTTCACATAGTCCGACTACTTCCGATTTTGTCACCTACAATGCACCAAGCTCCGAGGCTATTCTCAACTTATGGTGGAGTTCAGTGGGCCTCTTCGAATACCGCCCACGGCTTCCGGTCTGACTAGCCCCAACAAAAGAGCACGTCACAGTCACGTGACCCAAGCACCGCAACCGGAAGTCTCTCCTGGCTGCCGTCTGCTATTTGCTACTCGTAGACAGCCCCCTACCCAGCGTTTTCATAAGCATAGCCTCAGAAATGGTGGCCTCTGAGACTGCACGTCGCCAACACAACCATAAAGCTTGCACAGTGGAATCGTAGCCCGAGCGCATAGAACTTTATGTCGCGCTAGCTAGTGAGCCTGAGAAACTTAAGCGGAATTCCCACACAGACATAAGCAATATCGTGATCGTGCCACGTCAGTCTTTATGCAGAAAGCACCCGCCGACATCCTCAAAGCTCGCGAGACCATCTGCTAATTAAAGGCCCGACGCGTGTCTAGGAGAGAGCACGTGTACACGTCAAAAATCAAACGCTCGAACTTGGTAACAGAAGGGATCAGCATATATGCTAACAGCAATCCCCTAAGCTCCTATTGTATCCCACCCCAGCTACCGGCGTGTAATAGCCACATGCAATACAAGATTCTTCACACGCTAATTTCATTTACCTGAAAAGAAAAATTTACTTGCTTACAGCAATGAGCATGACAGATTTCACGAAACACATTACGAAAAGCAAGCATGTGCGCCTGATTGCTGCGCTTCTTTTAAAAAACACGAAAACTAAAACTACAGCAATTAGACGGCTCGTGAAAAACTTGCATAATGGCACACAAAGCACTGATGTAACAGAAGCAATAACTCAATGCACAGTAGTTGCTGCCTGGAGCGTGCAAAGTACACAGACGCACACGTCATCTAACACCGCGCGGATCTTTTTTAAGACATCCGTCGTCTGCTAGCTACTTGCGCTTGCCCGACCAAACATCTGCTGACAGTTCCAACAGTTTGCGGACAGTCCGGAACTTCCGGTCCGTGAAAAAATTTACACGGTTCTGACAACTCTGACTAGTGGGCGGAGCTTCGGAAGCTGTCCGAGCAAAATCGAATGCGGCACAGCAGTCCCAAGCAGTCTGGGACTGCCAGGGACTGATAATCGAAGAGGCCCAGTGTCCCATCCCTTTGCTGTGCTGGTCTGCTAGATGCAACTTTCTCACTTATTTATACGACAATGGTACAATTTCTGACAGTTGAATGAAACGTCGCCTTTATGTTTACTTGTAATGAGCTCCGACCATAATGGTGACACACTTCAAAGGTGTTCAACTTCGAAAGCAGATTATGTGTTCCAGTCGGATATTGGCATTCGGGCAGGCTTGCTACGCACCTGGAGTCACGTTGCCAGGAAACCACTTGGAGAACCTCAGCGAGCTACAATGAGCTCAGCGAGTGGGCTCATCACGGCGACTGCGGTACCAATGTTCCATAACAGACACAGCTACACGCAAATGTATTCCTTTTGCTACCCTGCACGACAGGGCTGGAGCGCGTGCCTGTGCTCAATTCTGGCCGTGCTAAGTAATCCGGATAGGCTTTGAACTGCAACAACCTGACCAACAGATATACAGTAGAACCCCGCTGTTACGTTTTTCACGAGACGTTGCGACGTAACAGCGGGGTTACCAATGCATTGGGTTCTATGGGAGCTGTGCCGGGACCGGCCAAAAACGACGTAACAGCCGGGAAAACGCAGCACCCGGGAACGTAACAGCGGGGTTCTACTGTAGTAGCCACATCCAAATTGCGCATTTATAAGCACTGTCTATAGTTCATTAAGAAGCGAAATCAATCTAGCCATCTAACCAGAAGCGGCCAGGAGTGAGAATGAGCTAGCAAGTGTACATGTACTTTTGAAAGTAGAGTGTTCACAATTAATCGAAATTAGCAAGACGCGACAGATACATCAATAAGCAGTGTGGCTAGACAATGGTCAACTTCTTCCAAAAGTAATTGAATCAATCAAAATTCAAAGTGAAGATTTTCCTTCACCACACCTTGGGCTTGGTGAAAAACACATTCTGCAGTTAACATATACAGTATAGACCACTTATAACGTAACCGTTTATAGTGCAGGACTGGATATAGTACGGTCTTTTCAGACTCATGTTAATTTTCCCATAGCACTCCATGTATATGCATACCGCTTACAGTGCAGCCGCATGAGACGAAATACCGGTTATAATGCGGCTTCCGCGGGAAAATCTCGCCGACAAGGGCCGCAGCGAGCACGCTTCTCAACAAGAAGCATGCTCTCGACTGGCGTGTGCATTATTCAATGCAATCAAACATCGGTTAATTCGGACCTATTTGTGTCTTTAAATCCTGTATTCTTGCTTTTACGGCTGCGCATAACACCGTGTTGGCCGTGGGCTTTCGTAACTGCGTAGTCATCATCGACGATCGTGTCGATAGCGGCCACGGTTTTCTCCGCAGCGGTAGCGGCGAACAGTAGTTTCGTTTTTACTCGGTACGCACGTCGGGCGCGTGCCTCGAAAACTGTGTAGTCACCATCGATGATCGCATAGATAGCGAGCGCGGTTTCGACGGCCAGTTGTTGCTGCGACTGGACGACTCAGTGCATGCGTCGGGCGCGTGCCTTCGTGCAGCACCACAAAGTCGCCGTTCATAATCGCATCGATAGCGGTCACGTTTTTTTTTCGCAGCGGTTGCGGCAAACAGTTGTTTCGATTTGACTCGGTGCAAAGCTGTCGAACTTGAAGAGCACCGGCTACATCGCGATTATGTTTGCGCCAGCTCACTGGCGAAAACGTAATCGCGATGTGCGCGTGATAGTACAAAGCGTGTCTACATGCTTGGTCTACATGTTTGCATACGTGCAGGGCTTGAAAATCGTTTTGGTTATAGTGCGGTACCGCTTATAGTGCAGATATTCGAGACTCCGGTGGCTTACGTTTAAGCGGTCTACACTGTACTACTGTATCTCAGCCGAATTTTGCACTTGTGAGCAGCACGTGCAGCTTGCAAGTGGAGTGTGGAGTCACTTTTTTCTCAAGCCCTTTTTTCAACAGAGGCCTTCTCCTCAACCCCTTGGGGCTGCTGGCGGCTGCCCCTTGACGTCAGTCGGAACATTCCCAGGCAGCGCTGCCATTGGCCGATCCGACATGAATAAAAAAAATGGTGCTTGGTTCAGTGAACTTCCCGGCTGCTACTGTGTATATTTATTGACACAGTTTAAATAACAGGCTGAAATACACGAAAATCTGTCCTTCCAGAAGAAGCAGACTATTATCTGCTTAGCTCAGCTGCACCCACATTCGTACAAAGGAAAGTCAAGCCACACTGCTTATGAGTGTCGCAGTCCGATCTCGCTAATTTCGGTCAGTTTTGAACACTAAACTAGCCTCGAAAGACAGAACTTTTGCCCACACTACATGTACACTACACCGGCCACACCTCACATGAAATGGCAATTCGCATCTAGAGTGGATGCATGCGCTTAGGCTCTGCAAACACTGCTTCCAGCCCCTCCTGGCTAGACACCTTGGCAGACATTGCTTCGTAATGAGGTTTTGATAAAGCTTCAAAATGTAGTTTGGATTTCTGTACTATCACTGCAGGACAGCCAGTCCGCACCATGTAGCATGGCCAGACTAGATAGAGCACACGAGTGCGAGTCTGCAATCCAGTCCTGCTGTGCGCATAGCAAATGAGCTACATTTGCATGTGGCTGTGTCCACTGCCTAGTGTGCAAACTGCTGGAAAACTTTCCCTGCTTGCTAGATGTGGCACCATGCGACTTATTCTGTTCCCCGTATGCAAACTGGCGCTCAGGGGTTTCGGGGCTGGGACTACAATTCAAAAGGAAAGAACATTGCTGCTTAAGTGCAAGGGTGCTTCCAGCAATAGAAGGAGGTGGAACCAATGTATTGTGTCTAATCAGGAGTACTTTGAAGGAGACCACAATATGTCTGAAAGTTAGCGAAATTATTTCTTTAAAACATATGGCAAGAACTTTTGAGACAGACCTTGTATATGTTTGCATCATCATTTTTGATTAAGCATTTCAGGATTGGAAAAAATCTGCCAGTAGAAACATTGCACCATATCAGTGCCACTTATGATAGCAATTGAACACGTTCTCTTCATAAACTAAATGATGCCAGAGAGACATTGCAAATAACGTAGCAATTTCAAAGCCTAGAGCTTTTTGTTGCAGAATGATACAGATAACATTTATGTCATACGTTTAGGTGTCAAGAATGAACTGCAGAATGAAAGCAACCTCGAAGTTACTAGACTTTTATGGGCCATGTAAAAATGTAAAGAGACTCACACATCATCTCCTCGGAACCTTCCCTTTGTGGTGGCTCCAAAGGGGATGTGCCGGTGGCGCTTTCCCCTGCTGGTGCCCTTGCAGGGCATGGTGAAGCTAGGGTAGAGTAGCAGCAATCCACAATTAGTGCCAGGATAACAGAGCAACAAACCCCCATTTCTCATCCACCATTATATAAACAAGACCCCAGCCAAAGATTGGTTGCAAGAAACCATACAGACACACATTTCCTCCATTTCTATAGCACTTAAATTTTGTACAATTACAGACATTATGCGTAGTTTTGGCATAATGTAATAGTAGTGCAGTGGCCCTTGCAACTTTAGCCTAATAAATGAAGCATGCAACCAGTTTGAAATATACCAATAGAAGTGCAATTCCCCACACAATGACCATGCATAATACACGCTGCAATAGAAGTGCTATTTCCCTCCTTAAAAGTTTTGTATAAATATCACAGTGGCCGAGTGCAGATAGGAAACACGATGCACAGATAGCAAATGGGGCTATACAGTGGTGTCCCAGTGCAGTTCTTGAAAACTCGATAAATTTATCAAGTTCAAATTTTCCACTAAATGGAACATTGAGAACACTAACTACTCTAGAAATGGCATTACACCCAATATGGTGAGATATTAAAGGAAAGTTACTTGAGAACTTTCAAGTTCTGTACAGTGATGGAGACCCGGGAGTTATAAAAACAGGGGACTCAGTTAGGGTAGTCTATCACCATTCTATCAGTCAATAGAACCCAAAAGGCGTACAAAGGAGTTTGTGTTTTTGGGGATGCTCCTTCTAAAACACACTATTAAATTCACTTTCCTAACTTGCCTGTGTCTAAGGATCACAGCTCAGCATACGATGGGCCACTTTTCAGATAATAGAAACTTTTTAAAATATCCCTAAACTTCTTGCGAACATTTTAAACTTGAACTTGCCTTCCTGGAAGAGTTCTAGTCATTCGAAAGCACATAGCCTCTTTGATAATTACTTTTAAAGGGGCCCTGGAGAACCCTTTTCCAAGATTTGAGAAACACATTCTGCTGTTGAGTGCAGCGTTGTTCCAAGGAATACAATTTTTTTAAATGTTTGAAAACACCTCATAGGCGAAGGCATTCGGAGCATAATATTTACTTTCCTTAATACCCCTCAACTCATTTGTTCTCTTAAGCCGGAACAGTGCCAGTGGCAATGAGAGGCCTATCACACCTCACCTTTATTTTTTCGAAGCAAACTTATGGTAACTTTTCAAGATGGGTATCAGACAGAACTTTCAAGAATGATAACAGAGTGGCAATGCTTTGGCAATTACCCACTTGCTAATTCTCTATAATAAATCTGACAGGGTATGAACACAAGTAATTTGTTAAAAGAACTGACCACATAATGCCTACTGGAAGCTAGCCAGCATTTAAAAAAATGAGGAGCAGCCCTCTGGAAAGCCATCTTTACAAACTGCTTGTTAGCTGTTTCCGCTACATGTAGAATGTGTTCGCTTGCCAAGATCAAAGGGTGGTTCAGTGCTGCTTTAATGCATAAATAGCAAGAAGGTCTCGGTTTATTTTTCAGTGCCACCTCCTTTTAGAAATTCATTCTGATAGGCCACAACAAATGCTGACTTGTGCATATTGGTCAGTACAGCAACGCATTGACAAGCTTTCCAGCCACATGCAAAATAAAATTGCTACTACAGCCTACTCCCTAAGTTGACTCCAGCATATTCGATTCCATTCAAAGGTTCCTGCTGAAGCCTATAGATTTCTATGGGACCAACTTTTGTTATACCAATCCTAAAATGAATTCAAACTTGGCTGGTCATTGCACACGTGTTTGGCCCTAATGGTGACCACATCAGTTTCGAGAACCCTAATAAAAAGACCAGAGCTGGTCAGTTAAACACACAGCATGGTTATTTTATGGAAAGCTTACGGGGTGCAGGTAGCTCCAGTCGAGGTGAAGCAGCACGCCCCTCTTCACCATGGCCAGCTTCAATGCCTAAATAGAACATTTATGCGTGTACATTTATTTTTGAGCCACTATATACTAAATCAACAATTCAGAAATTTTCAAGGCAAAGGTATAGTCATGAATGAAAAAGTGGGCTGTTTAGGTAGCATGGAGATAAAAAAAGAGAGAGAGAAAAGAATGCAGCTTCTTTAAAAAAGAAGTTCGGCAGTAAAAGAAAGAACACTTTGGTCTAAAATACTCAACTATACACCACCATTTTTGGGGGACAGATAGAGAGCTATGCAGGAGGCAAGCACATGTCAACACAAGTTTATATTAATCTGGAAGTGGCTGTGCAGTATCCTGGTAACCTTTGTTGCATGCACTTCGACTTGCCACTTGCTCCAAGTTCGCCTTCCCCTTTCACATAAGCACAAGTATAAAAAAAAACAATAAACACAAGCAATTACCCGACAGCTCCGTGGTGTCGACAGCAGAATGGCATTCCGCCTTCTTGGCCCTCTTCTGCGCCTTTTCATAAGTGCCTTTGAACAAAGTAATAATATTAAAAACAGATTATAATAGACACTAGGACGACAAGCAACCTGTTAAGCTGTGCAGGCTACATTCTGCAACAGACAAATGTAATGAAGATATTTGTGACTGCTGTGAATGCCCACAGCAAACTGCACAGACATTGTGAACAAGTTGGCACAGCTTTGATGACGTCAAACTATCAGTGGTACAAGTTAACATAACTCAGGAACTGTAGAATGGCACTAAAGATTTAGTTTGTCATTGTTACAAGCCCCTTTCAATGCAAAAATGCAGATTGCATTTGGTATAACTTGGGATGGCAACATTCAAACTGACCAAAAGGTGCAAGCCTCTTGGTGCACAGTTTTTAAAGTTAGATGTTAGAGTTAGAACTATGCAAACTTCTAAGGTAGTTTTACACCTGCAAGATAGCGGCCATAAAATGACAAGAGTGCTGTTAATATTCAAGCCATTGCTAATTTTACAGATGCAGGCATTGCAAGCTAGGTGGGGGAAAATTGAGCATAATAATAAACAGAGAAGGCTTGATTACTTTTCTGCATGTGCAACAATGGTACTTGTCAACAATAATTGCAACATTTTTAAGTTATACAGAGTGTATCGTGCACAAAAAATTTGCCTTCCCTTATGGGGATGTGACCTGCTGTAACAACAGCGCTAGCATAAACTTGTGTCGCTGCCAGCAGGCAGCGACACAAGTTTATGCTAGCACTGTTGTTGCAGCAGGTCACATCCCCACAAGTAAAGGCAAATTTTCTTTTTTTCTTAAGAACCAGGCAGTTAACTGTGTTAAGTGTCATACTCAACGAAGGCGACCCCAAAATGTGATAGTTCTGCAAAATTTGAGCAAGAACAGTGCAGTGATGAGTGCAAAATCTTTTTTCGAACAGGCATAGCGAAATATTCAGCACCCTGTATGAAGAGACATGTTCCCATGTTGTGTTATTTAGAAGGTAAACAGGCATTGTGCTAGTCAATCTGCACACACACACAAATGTACACTTAGTAATGTTTAATTTCAATATGTCAACAATTTAGAAGTGTGTCTGCTATTACATGATTTCAGTCTAGAGTACAGTCACATATGTCCAAAGATAAAAAAGTATGATACCAAAAAATACTAAAACAAGCAAAAAAGCACAGTATGTTAACAATGTAGTCACTTACTGCACCTCGCCAGGACTACCGCTGGGTACGTCCCCCAGTTTTCACTTGGGGGACGTTGTTTCTGGACCCAGGATTTTACTTCTGACCCCCTCGTATGCAGGGGCCAGAAACAATAACGCTCGTCCTCTGACATCCAAGAGGATGGCACCACAGCAATGGTGTCGTCCTCCATTGGAAATTTGACGACCCTGTATGGCTTCGGCATCCTGCATAAATAAAGCAGCTGAGGAGGTTGCCAAAAGGTTGCACCGACTTCATTTACTCATCATGCACCGTTTAGTCAAAATCCAGGATGAGAATGCTGCTGCAAAAGCAGACAGGCTAACACTTTCCAGCAAAACTTCAATGTTCTAAGATAATGAGAAGGGGAACCAAAGGGCCCACTTTTTTGTTACAACCATACAAAGCCAACAGACAATAAAGCATAAAAAAGGAAGAAAAGAGTGAAAGCTTAGAGAAAATTGTCTCTTTAAATTTCATTTTACAAATAATATGGAAAAGGGAAATGAATGTGGACAAGAAAACAATTTGCCCCTGTTGGAAACTAGCCCAACACCTTCCATATACGCTGCTCTAACAATTGTGCTGTGGCGCTTATCCTCCCATCCGCTTATTTTGGGTATTTGTGCGAGTACAAAATCTGGAAATGAAGAATTTTAGCCAGCACCAGCACCACTTGAGGTCATGGCGGCAGATGAAGCACATGCTTTTTTACAACAGGCATCATTTAGTAACAGAAACTTAGGTGTAGGCAGCTGGTAATGCAGATGTGGGTTCGGCTCTCATCTGCAGCAAGTTGCCTTTTCATCCACATTAATTTCTCGTTATACTTATTTATTCATCTAAATTAAAAACCACAGCCATTTGTCTGTTGGCTTCATAATGTTCTGTGAGGAAACATACTATGTAGGTATAAATCCTGGGAGCAATATTTGTAGGAGGCTCTTTGTAATCCCTTGTTGGAGAAATAGTGAACAGCATCTCCATATATTGACCCATGAGCCCCTAGAGATCCCCTTTACTGCAGACCCCTTACCCTGGGTGAGTCCTCAAAGCAGACCTAACATACTATCCAGTTTGTATATGTTGTAGTGGATGACAAGTATTATCACAGCAGCAGCAAATTAATGGGCAACTAAAAAATGTGCGAAAAAAGCTTGACTCTGGCTAGAAGATGGGGTAACACCGTATCCTCATTGCAATAGGCGATTTGAAAAAATTGGAAGGCAGCTACACTACAACACTGTCCTCTAACCAAAATAAACCTGTTGACTGACCAATCTTTGCATTTCTTTTATGAAAGCAAAAGACAGAATGCATCACTGTCTGCATAAATAGGTTACTCTTTTGAATTTTGACTTATTCAAGATCTTTAATGGTTTGTTATTGAGTGTTAACATGAAGGTAGGAGGAGGTATAAAAGCGCGACAGACAATCCCTGTCATTCTGACAGACAAGTGCAGCCAAGCTAGATTTGGGAGAGAACCCAATTTCTGAATTAGACTATGGGAAAAAGATTTATGAAATAATGAAATCCAGAAGCAAGTAAGGCTCCAATTACAGAACAATAGCCAGCACCACATTTGAACAATCCACACTCTATCCAAAAATCTGCTTTGCAAATGAGCTTTTGGTGGTGGAAGAAATTTTTTGTTGTGCAGGAAAGCCAACTTGCCAGTTTTGCATAGTGCTCATGGTGTATTAGCTACACTCTGCCAGCTGGTCCTGCAAATGAATTTCCATTGTATGCCCATACTTCTAATGCAACTTAACACACGTGAATTTTGTATATGTAATGAAATGTCGGTCTCACGAAAAACAAAAATCGTCTGTGTGGAAGCGCGACTGTCACGAATAAGCAATTGGTGCAAAAGTTAGGTGCAGAGCTATTACTACTGACATAAACCACCTCATGACTTGCCGAGAAGCGGGTTGACACTGCCTGCCCATTATCTCATAATTTCTGCCTAAGGAAGCTGGCAAGCCATCAGCAGCTTATATAGCGTGCCAGTGTTTGCAAAGAATAGCCGCGCTATAAGGAGCCATTCTGCACCTAATCTCCGCGTCGAGTACGAGGCACGCTGCAATTCAGTCCCCCCCCCCCCACCCCCATGCACTGAATCTGTTTCAGAGGTTTTGCTAAAGGTCCTTCGTGTGTCACAAGCGTTCAGCTATTTACATGCGCCGTTTGATGCATGTGGTCGATCCACTGCCTAAGGCTGGAGCTTTCTGTGCAAGCATGCGAAATCGGCGGTTTTATTAGAGCACGTATCCTTTCGCACGAGGTGCAATTAAGCTCGCCTCCCATGGAGAGCAAAGCTAGCGGAAGGCGGTGAAAGTTTACGCTAAGTTGTGAACAACACGTGGCTGAAGCGAAGAGTTACATGCTGATCTCATATTGTGGCACTAACACGCACCACTCGTACGGGACGAACAGGGATCCATTAGGCCACGCCGAGCACTAAAGAAGTCTCTGATTATTTTTCAGGTGCTTCACTGTTCGCATAGAATCCACGTGGCTTTGTTTGGCACTGTTATAGCGTGACGTCGCATATCACTGCGCACCCAGTGCGCGCATTCCTTGTGTTATGGATAAGGTGATCCGTGTCTATAAGTGCACTGTGAAATAAACGGTCATCCTTTTGCTTGTTGGAATGCTGCCTGTTCGCTCTATCGCACTGGCGACGAGGATGGGATGTGCCCGCTTCCACTAGCTCAGTGCTGAAGCAGTATCGTAGACAGTCGGCGGTCGACAGCCACGGAAAGGAAGGCGGCGGCAGCCCTGGCCCGGAACGGTTGAAATCGTCGGTACCACAGCAACGAGTCAACGCAGTCATCGGGAGAGCGAACCGATAAGTATACCGTCACTGCACTGGAAATGGCGCGACTGGGGAAGCTAGACGAGTACGACGAGAAGGAGCAGAATTTGAATCCTATTTAGAACGCTTTGAGCATTTCGTCACTGCAAACGATATCAAAGAGGAAAAGAAGCTGTCCGTATTTCTGAGCGTGATAGGACCACGAACGTACGAGATGCTCAAATGTTGGTAGTACCCGCCGTTCCTGGGGACAAATGCTTCGAAGAGGTGACAGTGCTGTTGACGAAGCACTATAGCCCAAGCTGTTCTGTGATCGCCGAGCGCTGCAAATTTAACAAGCGGGCACAAGAGGAACAAGAAAGCGTCGAGGATTTCATAGTGGCCTTAAAGCATTTAGCAAGGAAGTGCGATTTCGGTCTGTTCCTGCAAGACGCACTGCGAGACAGAGTAGTGGCAGGCATAAGACGCGAAGAAAACGCAACTCGCCTTGTTGCTGAAGACAGTTTAACCTTTGAAAAGGCGTGCAAGATAGCCTTGGACCGGGAGCAGGCTGCGCGACCAACAGCGTTACTGCATGCAGAAGGCAAGGAAGCGACGCTGCATGCCATGGCGATAAGAGTTCAGGAAACTGAAAAGAAATTGAAGCTTCGGAAATTCAAGGACGTCAAGCGAATCTGCGAAAGATGTGGCAAGGCGCATGCCGCTAGTGTTTGCTGGTATAAGAATGTCCAGTGTCACGCTGTTCACAAATCGGCCATTTACAGAAGATGTGTCCCAGCAAGTGCAGAGAACTAAAAACTGCGAACGTGGTGGACTGCTCTGATAGTGACTCTGAATTAGATGTGTACCATGTTATTAACACCGTTCGTTCTGGATACGAAGTGCAAGTAAACGTAGAAGGGAAAGACATCTGCATGCAGATTGACACGGGAGCTGCTGTAACCCTAATTCCTGAGAGTGTTAAGCTGAACGCATTTCCTCATGTCAAGTGCGAGCCATCACGAGTCATCCTAAGAACATACACTGGGGAACCCATTCCGGTGAAGGGGCAATGCAACGTTATCGTTACGACAGGAAAGCAGTCTTTACGACTGCCAGTTATCATTGTCAAAGATCACGGCAAACAGCTTCCACTGCTGATGGGGCGAAATTGGCTCGAGATGCTAGGGCTTGACTGCAAAAGTGTGTTGTCCGTAAATGTAAGCGACGCTAGCAAGGTGGAAGCAGTGAAACAAAAGTTCCCAGGGGTGTTTTCTAAGCAACCCGGAGTAGTAAAGAACTACCAAGCAAGGATAGTTCTTAAACAGAACTGTACGCCAGTCTTTGGCAAGGCCAGAAACGTTCCATATGCGCTACGAGATAACGTAGAAAAGGAGCTGGAAAGGCTGCAAAAAAGCGGAGTTATACGCCGCGTGATGCAAAGCGATTGGGCAACGCCAGTGGTCCTGATTCAGAAAAGATGGCTCGCTCAGATTGTGCGGGTACTACAAAGTAACAATAAATCCCGCGCTAAAGACCGACCACTACCCATTGCCTCGTCCGGAAGACTTGTACTCTGCAATAGCGGGTGGCAAGGTGTTTTGTGTGCTGGATCTTTCAGCCGCGTATCAGCAGATTCCGCTCGCTACCGAGTCCCGACCACTGCTAACCATTAACACGCACATGGGACTTTTCGAGTTCCAGCGGCTACCGTTTGGGGTAGCCAGCGCGCCAGCCATTTTTCAGTCATTCATGGATGAGGTGCTCAAGGGCATACCGCACGTAGGTTGCTACATAGATGACGTCATTGTGTCCGGAAAAAACTTCACCGACTGCCAAAAGACGTTGGAACTAGTTCTGCGGCGGCTTAATGATTACAACGTGACTCTGAAAGAAGAAAAGTGTCGTTTTTTCAGGACACCGTGACTTATCTAGGTCACACTGTGTGCGCTGATGGTATCTATCCCACGGATGAAAAGATAAAAGCGGTCACGGAAGCGCCAGAGCCCACTTGTCAAACAGAGCTAAATGCTTATCTAGGCATGTTAAACTTTTACGCAAAGTTTTTAAGCAACATTGCCTGCGTGGCAGAACCATTGTATCGTCTGTTGCGCAAGGGCGAAAAGTGGTCGTGGACACGGGAGTGTAGCGAAGCTTTTGCTGCTACGAAGCAGTTGCTTGTGAAGAGTACTGTGCTCACCTTTTACGACGTAGCGAAACCAATTGCGCTGTCATGTGATGCTTCGCCCTATGGTTTGGGTGCTGTTCTTTTTCATGAGACTGCAGAGGGACAAGAGAGGCCAGTGGCGCTTGCGTCTAGAACACTTACATCAGCTGAGAACTATGCTCAGGGTGAGCGGGAAGCATTAGCACTGATGTTCGGGCTAAAAAAATTTCACCGCTACTTGTATGGAAGAGAGTTCACTCTTTACACAGACCATCAGCCACTGCTCGGAATATTAGGCCAAGACAAATCTGTGCCTACCCTTGCGGCAGCTCGAATGCAAAGATGGGCAATGACGTTGGCAGCATATAGGTATAAACTAAAATATCGAAAAGGAAGAACGTTGAAGTGGCTGATGCTCTGTCCAGGCTACCACGGCCTATTGTAGCGGCCGACGAGCCTCCCGAGTGTCTCTTGCTTTTTGACAGCATGCCACTAAAATCTGATGACGTGGCTAAAGCTACCAGACGTGATCCCACCTTATCTCGCGTGACACACTTCATTCTAAATGGCTGGCCTTCGCAGTGCTCCGAAGAGTTGGGACCATTTTATTCACGTCGCGATGAGCTATCAGTAGAGCAAGAATGCATAACATGGGGATCACGGGTGATCATACCTGATAAGCTTCGGCTAATGGTTTTGCATCAATTGCATGAAGACCACCCGGGAGCTAGCCGCATGAAAGCGCTCGCAAGAGCTTTGTTTGGTGGCCGGGTCTCGACCTTTCGATGAGAGCTACGTTCGACAGTGTCGGGTGTGTCAGGCCGTTCAGAACGCGGCTTCACCTGTTCCCTTGCAGCCATGGATTATCCCACAAGACCCTGGCAACGCGTGCACGTGGACTATGCTGTAAAGGGCTCCCAGGCGTTGTTAGTCCTCGTCGACGTGTTCTCGAAATGGATCGAGGTCTGGCCTGTGTCATCCACTACTGCTAACAAAACCATTGAAAAGTTACGTTGTGTGTTTGCAGCTTACGGTCTACCCGAGGTACTGGTGAGTGATAATGGACCGCAATTCATTTCGGAAGAGTTCTCAACGTTCTTGAGTGTGAATGGTGTAAGGCATGTTAAGACGCCGCCGTATCATGCCGCTTCTAACGGAGCGGCCGAGCGTTTAGTGCAGACAACCAAACAAGCTCTGTTGAAGCAGGTCTTACATGACGGACTTAGCCACAAGAATCATTCCTTCCTGGAGTGTTTGGACAGCTATCTTATGAGTTATCGGAATACTCCACACAGTACCACTGGCCAGACCCCGGCAGAATTGTTTTTGAAAAGACAGCCACGGGTGAAGCTCTCTTTGCTTAAACCAGATTTTACGCGTTCCATGCGGGAGCAGCAACAGCGCATGAAAGAAACCCATGATGTGTCGCGTGGGGTTCCTCGATGTTTTTCTGTGGGGGACGCTGTGTGGGTCAAAACTGTGCGAGGTGAAAGCGTGTCGTGGGACGATGGTGTCGTGACGCAAGTTGTTAGTCCCGTTACCTATCTGGTGAAAGTGTCGCAGGCTGTGCGATTTACGCATGTGGACCACATCAGAGCCCGCTACGCAAGCTCGGGTTCCTCAAGCTTTCCGCCAGTACAAACTGCTCCTACAGCCTCGGAAGACACAGCTCATCCGTCTGCTCCGATGTCTAGTGGGCCAGTCGCCGTGCCACCTCTCGGGGTTCCAGGCGCGAAAGAGTCTGCAAATCAGCAGCTTCCGCTACCTGAATTGCCCACGCCGGAACAGCTGCCCCCGGCTCTTCGAACCAGCCAGACCCTGCACCTACAGCCGAGCTGCCAATTCTTCGTCGTAGTGCCCGTGTGCGACATCCCCCGAACAGATACCAACCCAGTGACTTTCGAAGTTAATCTAAGGGGGAAGAAGTGTTATAGCGTGACGTCGCATATCAGTGCGCACCCAGTGCGCGCATTCCTTGTGTTATGGATCAGGTGATCCGTGTCTATATAAGTGCACTGTGAAATAAACGGTCATCCTTTTGCTTGTTGGAATGCTGCCTGTTCGCTCTATCGCAGGCACCACCGCAGCAGCAACGTCGGAATTTCTCGCGAAAACGGCTAATTTATTTCCTGGCCGGCACGGTTGCGTGTAGATTCCGCTGCTCTAAACGATGCAGGAGATGAAGTGCATGTGGCCGGGTATCACGCGCATAGATCCCCGACACACCTCATTCAACATCTATAGTGTAGCTATATCGCGCAAGTCGTGCATAAAATCTACGCCCAGCGTCTTTCTGTGCATCAAAAGAGCGGTCTATTCATGCCATTCCAGAGTGCGCATGATTGAACTCATCTCGAGCGCACGTAGTACGCGATCGATCGCCTAGCCATAGCTATGCCTAGCCACACGTGCGCTGGCTGCATATTTGGCACACTCCATTAAACTACACAAATACTCGCACAAGACGTTGACCCGTAGATTGAGAATGCACATAAGATACAATCCCGACAAGCAAACTCTCGCTATGATAAAAAAAAAGATGCATACTCACGCACACGTTGACTTCGGTCTCTTCGGTTACAGGTGGCAAGCAAGGCTGTCGGTCGATGGCGATGGCGCAAATTCCGGGGCGATAGGAGAGAGGATTTGGAGGAACCGACGCTCTTTTATAGTCCCGAAATTCCTTAAGCATCACTGTGCGCCACCTCTCAAATCACCAGTGCAAAAGTACATTATTATTTCATGAATTACGGCACATGATACGCAATAAAACAAGCGTACCGGGAAGCGCGTTCAAGTTGCGCGGGTCGCACCAGAATCACTGAATGACAAAAACGAAAAATAAATTGTATATTAATGTTGTATTAATCCGATCCGCAATCCAAGCTTTCTATGGCTGTAGAGTTTACTAGTGGCAGGTGGTACAGGTGAATCGAACGCACTTTTGACACGTTCGATTCACCTGCATTAACAGTTTCATTAGTTTCAGCGGTGCAGCAATGGCGCCTTCTGAACACTCTATGTGAAACACACCCGTTCGTTTCAAAATGTACAGAAAGCTGCAGGGCTGGTTCGCGATTTTGCTGCACCCTTTCTACTGTCGATGCCGACTTGGTGCAGTCGTGCAGTTACAGTGCCTTGAATGTACTTATATACTAATACACTGCGGTACAGGTGCGAAGCAGCAGTGCAGCAGACACACAGCACACATGCGCAAGCGCCGTTAAAACCCAGCTTACGGGTATTTGCCGGGTATCTGCAAATGCGGGTATATTAACGTCTCTGAAGTCGATTACACCGGCAGTTCAAGACCTATTTAACGCACACCGTGCACATTAGTCGGACAAAACACAACGCCTGCACCGGATCTGCACCTTGGCATTCGAGCGGGCCTTTAAAAAAATCCGTTCGATTCGATTCGGCTCATGCTTTCGCTGGTCGGCTGCCCCTTGCTGTGACTGACTGTCCCACTGCTCTGCTGCTGTCCACGCTTTCGCCTCGCCGTCGTCTTGCGTTTTTCGGAACGGGCTACAGCGTTGCGGTTTCGGCATCTGACTCATCCCTCTCGC